>NC_058406.1:150308550-150332345 GCF_002201575.2 Neomonachus schauinslandi
CACACACACACACACACACACACACACACACACACACACACACACACTACCTCTCACTCTTTTCTTTCTCTTCTTCTTGAGGAGGCTCCAGCCACCAGGGGGCAATAAGTTCACGAAGACAGATGTCCTTATCTATAATGAATTGAGATTCACCACTAAGAAACCTAAAAACTATATATATCATCACAAACCCTGAAGCAGAGGCAATTAGACTGAATATGCAAGGTACATATTTCAAACTCAAAAAAATCATCCTGGAAAAAGGACTTCATAGAAGTATATAATAATGCTCAAAAAAGGAATTCTATTTTCTCACTAAGTACCAACTGAAGAAATAAGATTAATTTGCCTACAGGTATGTAGCAATATTAGAAGTCAGGCTTTTTAAACACTAGCTTCAGATGAGAGAAGAAAAAAAGGGAAACAAAAACACAGAAAGGTAGAATTTGCAGAGTGGGTAGAAAAGTGAGAATTGATTTTTCCAAGGTCTCCACAGCCACACTGAGAAAATGATGGATAAACTGAAGAATATAGTGACTTTACCAACCCTTTCTTCTATTGAAAAGCAAGGGGAAATTTTACAGGTATATTTTTGGGGGAGGAAAAAAGACTGTAAAGAGAAATATAGCCTTCATTTCTTTTCTCACAATTGAGGATGTGGGAGGAAAAAAGTTAACATCACTGGGCGCCTGGGTGGCTCAGTTGGTTAAGCGACTGCCTTCAGCTCAGGTCATGATCCCAGGGTCCTGGGATCGAGTCCCGCATCGGGCTCCCTGCTCTGCGGGGAGCCTGCTTCTCCCTCTCCCATTCCCCCTGCTTGTGTTCCCTCTCTCACTGTGTCTCTCTCTGTCAAATAAATAAATAAAATCTTTAAAAAAAAAAAAAAAAAAGTTAACATCACTAACCTCTGACAGGTAATTTTATTATTTTTTGCACAGAACGAAAGTTCAAATCAACTTATTTAATTTACTTTATATTTATTTACACTGACATTACAGAACTGCCACTTACATAACGTTTTTAGCAAACCATCATTTTCTTACCCTCATGGGATGTATATCAGCATAAGGAGGTTTTCCTTCAGCCATTTCTATAGAAGTAATGCCAAGGGACCAGATGTCAGCCACACAGTTATAGCCTATTTCTTGAATTACCTCAGGAGCCATCCAAAACGGAGTTCCTATCACAGTATTGCGTTTTGCCATTGTATCCTGCAAAAACATTACACTGACATAAATACTACTATAAAAACACTAAGGGACTCTGTTTGCCAACATATTCATTCAACTGCATAGTGAAACCCTCAAATACTACAGATTATATAAAACATTGACTATTTTCCTCCAATTTCAACTGACAATGACATATTTAGGAATTCTGAATTCTGTAAAAAGCAAGAGTACACAATTATCTATAACCACCTTCATTAAAGACAGTCATTAAAAATAGTACTGTAACAATTAAAGCTACAGAAATGGATCAATGTAGCTTTCTTTTTTAAACATTTAAGCATTTCAAAGACTTTTTTTTCATATTCATTCAATGTCTCTTAAATTGTAAATAAAAATAATAAATAATACTGAAATTATGGCTCCTTCTCCCCAAGAACAATGTAGTTACGTATTTCTTCCCATCACCCCCTCCAAAAAGTTATCAACATTCAGGTACAATCAAACCTGGACATACAGGCCACAAGTGGTTCCAAAATTATTACACTTACTGTTAACTGACCAGCCACTCCAAAATCGGCCAATTTTGCATGTCCTTCTGTATTGAGGAGAATATTTCCAGCTTTTATATCTCTGTGTATTTTTCTCATAAAGTGCAAATATTCTAGTCCTTTCAAAGTAGATTTAAGAATAGTTGCAATTTCATCTTCTGTTAACTGGAAAGAAATATTTTTAAAACTAGATTGAAAAACCATGCTAGATAAACTCTTACAAAAGAGCACTGGTGGCAAACACTTCTTTCTAATGACCATTAAACCTCTAGGAAAAGGCTAAAAAGATAACGAACTGGGAACTTCTTTTTCTTCACACATATTCTTTGTCATTCTTATGACACATTTTACTGATATAAAATAATTTTCAGTATTAAATTCCTTTCTTTAAAATTATCAATGTCACTCCTAAAGCACATAACCTATCCCAAGAATCAATACAACCCTAAGAAATCACTATTTCCCATATCTTCTGACACTGAGGTAACGATATCACAGCTATCCATCCTGAAAGTAAATTCAGACATTCTTCCCTATGATGTCACTAATTCTTGATGGAAATGAAAATCAACAGTTTTACACAAAGGGAAGGAAACAAGCATGGCTTGCCAAGAGTCTCCTGCATGAAGCGATTATGCCCATACCTCTCCTCCTCCTCCAGCCAGGTCATCCTAAACCACCCAAATCCTGCATTGCTGGCCCCGAGAAGGGGAACTCAAAAATAAAAATTCCAGAGAAAGACTAGGAAAATGGAAACACAAACAAAGGTTGTCAGGGGAAGGAAAAGGGGGGAGGAGGGAGAAAAGCAGCCACGGCGAGAAGAAGGAAGAGAAACACTCTTAGTAGCGATGGCAATGGAGCCCGTGTTATCTGTACCAGCCGTGGTGCTAACCATTTCGCATGCATTATCTCATTTATCCTTAAGCCAACCCTACAAGCAAGATACTATTATTACCACCACCTGAGAAAGTTACTGCATAGAGGTTCAGTAAATTCCTCTGGTCACACACAAGATGGAACCAAGATGTGAGTTCTGTCTTACTATAATCTATGCTTTTAACCACTATGCTATATGGCCTCTCTTGACAAACCTTGTTCAAGTGCCATCTATGAAAGCCTCTATTTTTATTGAAAACACCCTCTTAGCTTTTTTTTTTTTTTAAGATTTTATTTATTTATTTGACAGAGAGAGACAGCGAGAGAGGGAACACAAGCAGGGGGAGTGGGGGAGGGAGAAGCAGGGGGAGTGGGAGAGGGAGAAGCAGGCTTCCTGCCAAGCAGGGAGCCTGATGTGGGGCTCGATCCCAGGACCCTGGGATCATAACCTGAGCCAAAGGTAGACACTTAACGACTGAGCCACCCAGGCACCCCCACCCTCTTAGCTTTTAAATATATCCAAGTGATATTAGAAGTTCATAACAATAAATCTACTTTTGCTCTAAGCACAACGAGCAAATATAACCCAAGATAAGCTGATGGAAGAGGAAAGTTCCAATTTATACAAAGACAGAGGACACTACTCTGTATGAGAAGGAAAAAAAAGAAAGAAAATTCAAATACCCAACAATGGGATAATAGAAAGATAGAGGGGAAATTAAAAATATAAAAATATTATACTACAAAGCTGTAGTAATCAAAACAGTAAAACAATATACAATATGGTACTGGTGTAAAAATAGACACATATATCAATGGAACAAACATAAAGCCCAGCAATAAACCTAAATATTTATGGTCAATTAATCTACAACCAAGAACTCAAGAATATACAATGGGAAAGAGACAGTCTTTTCAACAAATGGTACTAGGAAAACTGGACAGCTACATGCAAAAGAATGAAACTGGACCATTTTCTTACACCATACACAAAAATAAACTCAAAATGGGTTAAAGACCTAAATGTGAGACCTGAAACCATAAAATTACTAGAAGAAAACACAGGCAGTAAATTTCTTTGACATCAGCCTTAGAAACATTTTCCTAAATATGTTTCCTCTGGCAAGGGAAACAAAAGCAAAATTCAACTATTGGGACACATCAAAATAAAAAGGTTTTACACAGAAAAGGAGCCATCAACAAAACAAAAAGGCAAACTACTGAGGGAAAAATATATTTGCAAAAGATACATCCAATAAGGGGTTGCTATCCAAAATATATAAAGAACTTAACACAACTCAACATACACAAAAAAAAACCAAATAATTCATTAAAAATGGGCAGAGCAGCTGAATAGACATTTTTCCAAAGACATACAGACAGCTAACAGACATATGAAAAGATGCTCAACATCACTCATCATCAGGGAAATGCAAATTAAAACCACAATGAGACATCACTTTATACCTGTCAGAATGGCTAAAATCAAAAACACAAGAAATAACAAGTGTTGGTAATGATGTGAAGTAAAAGGAACCCTCATACAATTGTTGGTGGGAATGCAAATTGGTGCAACCACTGTGAAAAACAATATGGAGGGTCTTCGAAAAAATTAAAAATAGAATTACCATATGATACAGTAATTCCATTACTGGGTATTTACCCAAAGAAAATGAAAACACTGATTCAAAAAGATATATGCAGCCCTATGTTTATTGCAGCATCAAGTGTCCATTCATCTACACACACACACACACACACACACACACACACACACACACACACAGAGGAATATTACTCAGCCATAAAAAAGAATGAAATCTTGCCAACAGCAACAACATGGATGGACCTAAAGGGTATAATGCTAAGTGAAATAAGTCAGAGAAAGACAAATACCATATGATTTTACTCATGTGTGGAATTTAAGAAACAAATGAACAAGCAAAGAAAAAAAGAGACAAATGAACCAGACTCTTAAATATAGAGAACAAACTGGTGGTTGTCACAGGGGAGGTGGATGGGGGAGTGGATGAGTGAAATAGATAAAAGAGATTAACAGTACACTTATCTTGATCACTGAGAAATGTAAAGAAGTGTGGAACCACACCTGAAACTAATATAACACTATATGTTAATTATACTTGAATAATTATTCATATATATTTATACACACACACATATATAAAGACTATGAAGGGGCACCTGGGTGGCACAGTTGGTTGAGTGTCCAACTCTCAGTTTTGGCTCAGGTTGTGATCTCATGGTTGTGAGATCAAGTCCAGCATCAGGCTCCCTACTCAGCGTGGAGTCTGCTTAAGATTCTCTCTCTCTCCCTCTCCCTCTGCCCCTTCCACCCCCCACATGTGCACTCTCTGTCTCTAAAACAAATAAATAAATCTTTAAAAAAACAAACAAAAAACTGCTTTAAGACTGTAGAACGTGAAAGTAATTACTGGAAGACGTTTGTTTCAACTGCCACCAATGCCACCATGGCTCATGTCTCATTAAAAAACAATTTCAGAACAACTGCATATTCACATGCAAAAAAAAAAAAAAAATGAAGTTGGACCCCTACCTCACACGATATTTAAAAATTTACTCAAAATAGGTCAACAACTTAAATATGAGTTAAAACCATAAAACATAGGGGTAAATCTTCATGACTGTTGGTTTGGCAATGGATCATTAAGTATAATATCAAAAGTAAAGCAACAAGAGGAAAAATGATAAATTAGACTTCACCAAAATTAAAAATTTTGTGCATTAAAGAATATTAAGGAAGTGAAATGACAACCTACAAAATGGGAGAAAATATTTGCAAATCATACATTTGATAAGGGTCTAGTATCCAGAATATATAAATAACTCTTATAACTCAACAACAAAAAAACAACCCAATTTAAACATGGGCAAAGGACTTAAACAGACATTTCCCAAAATAGATATATAAATGGCCATATATGAAAAGACAGATGTTCAATTGTCATCATCACTGGTCATTAGGAAATACAAATTAAAACCACAATGAGGTACCACTTCACACTCACTAGTATGCCTATAACAAAAAAAAAAAGAAGATGAAAAAAACAACAGCAACGGCAAGGATGTGAAGAAATTGGGAGCTATCGGACACTGACAGTGAGAATGTAAAATGGTGCAGCTTCTGTGGAAAACAGTATTTCATTCCTCAAAAAGTTAAATAAAAAAAGTTAAAGACAAAATTACCATATGACCCAGCAATTCCATTCCTAGGTATATATTCAAAATAACTGAAAACTAGTACTCAAACAAATATACATACAGGAATGTCCGTAATAATACTATTCACAATGGCCAGAAGATTGAAACAACCCAAATGTCTATCAACAGATGAATGCAGGGGCACCTGGGTGACTCAGGTGGTTAAGTGTCTGCCTTCAGCTCGGTCATGATCCTGGGGGCCTGGGATCAGCCTCCAGAACAACTGAAGTTGTTCTGGGCTCCCTACTCAGCGGGGAGTCTGCTTCTCTCTCTGTCCCTCCCCCTGCTCATGCTCCCTCTCCCTCTCTCTCCCAAATAAATAAATAAAACCTTAAAAAAAAACCAGATGAATGGATAAAGTATGGTATATACATACAGTGGAATATTATTCAGCCATTAAAAAGAATAAAGTACTGACACATGCTACAATGTGGATGGACTTCAAAAACACTGTTAAGTAAAAGAAGCCAGAACAAAAGGACACATTTATATGAAATATTCACAATAGGTAAATCCTTAGAGAAAGAAAGCAGATTGGTGATTGCCAGGGGCTGAAGCAGGATAGGGAAAACAAGGAACAACTGCTTAATCGGTTTGGGGTGATGAAAATATTTTTAAACTAGACAGACGTGGTGATTATATACGGTGAATACACTCAGACCACCGAATTGTTCACTTTAAAATGGCTAATTTTATGTTATGTGAATTTCATCTCCATAAAAAAAAAAAAAAAAAAAAACCGGGGCGCCTGGGTGGCTCAGTCGTTAAGCGTCTGCCTTCGGCTCAGGTCCTGATCCCAGGGTCCTGGGATCGAGTCCCGCATCGGGCTCCCTGCTCCGTGGAGAGCCTGCTTCTCCCTCTCCCACTCCCCCTGCTTGTGTTCCCTCTCTCACTGTGTCTCTCTCTGTCAAATAAATAAATAAAATCTTTATTAAAAAAAAAACCCTAACCATGTTAAAATTCCTAAACAAATTGGAAGACAGTTTACATTTACATGTAACACTAATACATATTGTTATAAATGTATTATACATGTTTATTTGTACTTGAATAATGTGCTGGCTTTAGGTAAGTTTGCTTTCTTTATAAAAGAAAGTACGGGAGGGGAGGGGAGGGGAGGGGAGAGGAAGAAAGAAAGAAGGAGGGAGGGAGGGAAGGAAGGAAGGAAGGAAGGGAGGGAAAAAAGAAAACAAACAACCTGGACCTCCTTCCCCTAACCTCTGAAATGCCAACTTCCCCTCATCCTTTCCAAATTATAAGACCCTAAGACTACTCTAAACCATTTCTCAATCCTACACTCCTCAGTGGTAATGTAAGGATCTGACTTACTTGATAAATCCACTCTAGTGCAAGATACCTGATCCAGAATGCCTTTTATTCATTCAATAAATATTTATCAAGCACCAACTACATGGCAGGAATTACACCAGTTGCTGGGGATACAACAATGAATAAAACGAGAAGTGCACTTTCTCTCATGGAGCTTATATTCTACAAGGAAGGGATAATTTGATGATAATAGAAAATAGGGTAAGGCAGAAAACAGTGACGACTGCTATCAGAACAATAAAACAGAAAGCTATTGACCAAGAATAACTGAGAAAGGCTCTTTAGAGTAGCCATCAAAGAAGGCCTGAAAGACATTTTTGCTGAAGTCTTAAATGACATGAGAGAGCTAACCATGTAATTGGCTATCTGGGAACATGACATTCCACACAAAGGAAACAAGAATAAAAAAAAAAAAAAAACATGATTCAGGAAAAAGCCTCCCATATTTGAGTTCAAGAAAGAAAGCTCAAGTTTAGTGAGTCAGGAAAACACTAGTTCTAGATGAGATTTGGGAGACACGCATGAGCCAGATCACCCAAGGCTTCAGAGGCCATGGGTAAGGAGCCTGGATTATCTGAAAATTCTAGTACTACCAGGAATTTATTCTCTATCTTAGACCAGGTGGTCTAACGTAGGCACTATGAGTGTCCGATACAGCAGCTCCCAATTATTGAGTGTCCAACTCTCAGTTTTGGCTCAGTACACTGAGCCCAATACAGCAGCTCCCAAGCATGTGAAACATAGCTAACCCAAACTGAGTTATGTTATAAATATAAAATATACACCAAAGTTCAAAGCTTAGTACTAAGAAGAGAAGACGAAGTACCTCATTAATAATTTTTAAATTAATTATACCTTTAAATGATATTTATATATTATTATAAAATTTATTAATGTTTAACAAGTTATTAATACTACAATACTATTAGATATATTATTTAATATAATATTGGTGCTATATACTAATATATTTAATATATTATTAAAGTTAATTTCACCTATCACTTTTTTCTTTTTTAATGTGGCTACCAGGAAATTTTAAATTACATTTGTGGCTCATTTCATGTTTCTATTGGACAGCACTGCACTGAGAAAGGGTCCACAACAGCAGGGATCTTTCTTCTGTTCACTGATTATCCACAATGCTTGGAACCTGCCTGGCTATCGTTAGCACTTGATAAATAATAAATGAATAGATACAGCAGTTATAAAAAGAAAGGCAATACCACATAAATTAGCAGTTTACAGCCAAGGTGGGAGGGTGGGAGGCAGGAGTGTCCTTGAGGGCCACCACAATGCACCACTGCAGAAGGTGTGCAAGGTGGTGGTGCTGTCGTAGGTGCCTGGGTTTTTCCCCTCGCCCCACTCCTGGTATAAAAATTAAAGAACTTGGGGGTGCTACAAAAGCAGCACCAGCCCATAAAACTGTCATGTTTAATTACTTCAATGTTGACCTTTTCAGTTACCTAGACTTCAATTTTTTTTTAAAGATTTTATTTATTTATTTGACAGAGAGAGAGAGAGAGAGTGAGAGAGGGAATACAAGCGGGGGGTGGGGTGGGAGAGGGAGAAGCGAACAGGGAGCCCGATGCGGGGCTCGATCCCAGGACCCTGGGACCACGACCTGAGTCGAAGGCAGCCGCTTAACAACTGAGCCACCCAGGGGCCCCTACACTTCAATTTTTATCCTCTTAACATTCCATTATTTCCAATCAACAAGTCACTAATCCTTCATTAACTCTTTGATTTGTTATCTCTGCATCTGTACCCTATATTGCGGAGCTATACTAGAGAAAGTTCAGGATTAAATAGACTTCTACACTTCAAGGTCTCAAGATCTGATTTCAGTGCTATAAAGAATTTGCCACTAGACAAATTCACAGCAAGACCAAAGATCTGCCAAAGACATTATACTGATTCATGAACTGTCTAGCTTTACAAGATGATTTCAAAGGTTCATTCCAACTCTATGATTCTATACTTACAAAAGATCTTCATAGTCGTAACAGAAATAAATTCCCACTAATTCGGACATCCATTTTTTAATTCTCTTGACAAATATCTACTTCACTGACTCACACAGATTCTGTTAAAGGTGCCAGGTGTTGCAGGCGAAGACATGGAGAGTCTCAGTCCTTATAAAGCTTCTAAGACTACCGAGGGCATGGCCTGTATTTGGCCCTGAATGATAAAAGGTGCAGAAGGCAGACCTGAATCAAATTGTATAAAGTTTATAAAGTCCCTCTTTCATTAGGCTTTTCTCTCTTTGTAATTAACTCCTCCCCTTACTTCAGGGGTCACCTCATATCCTGCCCTAATCAAAAAATGACACAATATCCAGTCATTCATACTAGTACATGGATACATCTTAAAGTTATCTGTGATACAGTATTATTTTAACAATCCATTTGAATATTAAAGCTTGAATGAGGTATCTACACATTAGGCCTTTTAACTTCAATTATGAAATGAAAGGTTTCTATCCCTCAGTAAAATAATTTAAACAACAATAAACAGTAACATTTTCTAGAACAGAGATATAACACTGTCTTAAATTTTTATACTACTTTATAGTTAGTAAGGAGTATTTTATGAGTCTCACAACAACTCAATTAAGTAAACAGAAACACACCGTCCTTTTTTTAGATGAGGAAACAAATTCAGAGAAATAAAGTGATCTGTCAAATATCATACAAATATTAAGTGGCAAAGCCCATGTCTTCTGGCTTACACAAACATGAATATATGAATTGGTCTCAATGTAAGAAAACACGGAGTTGCAAGGCTTGCTCCAAGGATGATATTCAAAATATATGACAATTAGTAACGGCAATGTCTAATCAAAAGAGTCACCAGCCATAATACCAATGGTTAAATTAAGAATAGATACCAGCCATAAACAAGCAGTAAAACTGAACGCCTGCCTCATCCCATCACTCAAATGTAGATTATTTTAAATGGTGTGCCAGCCAAACAAAACAAGTATACTGTTAATAAATTCTGCAAGGACACTCAACTTGGCCTGAAAAGTAACCTTAACTGAGGACACTGTAAGTGGCTTAATGAGTATTTTATTGAAAGTATATGGAGCACTGGGTGTTACACGAAAACAATGAATCATGGAACACTACATCAAAAACTAATGATGTACCGTATGGTGACCAACATAACATAATAAAATTCAATTAAATTTAATTTAATTTAAAAAGTATATGCTTAATACCACTAAAACAAACCCACAGATCAATGATTTAAACATTTTTAAGTGATTTAAATAAAAATAGAAGAAAATCAAAGTATCAAACCAGTAGGCAGAAAGGAATAGTTTCTCATCAAAAAAAGCAAACAAAAATTATGAGAATTTATTAGCTTTGTCTACATAAAAACTATAAGCTTAGAAAACAGAAAAATACAGAAAATGTAGTAAGATATTTAGCGTATAGATTTAGAACATAAAGAGCTCAAATAAATCTTTCAGAAAAACAATAAAACCCAACAAATAGGCAAAGAAATGAATATACAATTCACAAATATACAAAAACTAAAAAATAAAGCTGTTAACATACACAGAAAATATTAAACTTCAGTTATTATCAAAGAAAAGCAAATTAAAACAATGAAGTATCAATTATAAAATTATCCCATATGGATCACAATGTTGCCGAGGATAAGAGCACATGTGTGGCAGACAGGAAGAATATAAAGCATGTGTGAAAGTGATCTAAGAATGCAGAAGTATTTTCCAAAAAGCCCTAGATAACACTCATTCACTGAAAAAACATTTACTGAGCACCTGCTCTACATTGAATTTAAAAAATCTTTAACCTAACCTTATGTGGCTCCAATCTAGCATGAAAGACAGACTTCAAAACTCAGAAACTATTATAAAAAAAACACTTTTCAAAGTGAAATGGGACCACAGTGGAGAGGAATTAACTAGGGAAGAAAGTGGAAGTGGCATTAAAATTAGGCTCTGAATAAAAAAAGTAGCTCACCATCCAGAAAAAGGAAAGATTTCAAAAGAATAATTCAAATAATTAACTAAAGAATAGTATAATAGTTATGAAATGGCACTCAGAAATCAAGTAAGGCCTATTTTTTTCCCTTCTATTATGATGAGAAAAATGGTTAAAAAAAAAAAAAAAGCGATGGGCCAAATTTCATCCTTCTAAGTACCAAAATGCAGGTAAATCTTAGCAAATCTGAAGGAATAAATGTTTGCCTGGCCTCTTCTAAATAAATGTCAGTGGTATCAAATGAACTGTGGATAAAAGCAATATCTATATCAACATTTCACAAGCATTTTGTGGCACTAACAGAGAAGAACGAGATAGGAACTTGTGTTTATTTAATGGAAACTATACAACAGACCTTGAACAAGATATTTCATGTCCTTTACACACACTATTTTGTTAAAAAGAAGGGAAAGAAGGAAGGCAGGAAGTCAAATAGTTGACAGTCATTTTCTTAAATAGTGTTTTGTTCTCAAACAACCTTTAAATACATGAAATTTCTTTTATATATAAACATAGCCAGTTACCAAAGTGACTAGAATTCTATTTGGCAACAGAGGGAACTATTCCCATTACTATGTAAAATTTAAAGTAGTATCATTTTCATTTCTATAATTAAAACTTTTCATCAGTTCAGACAGACCAGACCATATCCAGCTATTTCAAAATGGTCAGGTTATATTCTAAAAACACTTAAAACACAAACACACACACACAAACACACACACAACACACACGGGAGAGAGGATCTTACTTTACACAGAAGGACGTAACTAATGTAAAATTTCTGTTCTAAGATGGAAAACTCTTAGATCCATTCTCAAACCACAGCTGACACTTCATTTAGTGGTATCTGTCAAAATCCTTTCCAATGAAAAATTTTATCAACAGAGTACTTCACCTGTGGACTTAATTAGGTTATCTTTAATACAATACAGGTTTAATTTTATTTCTATCACTATATAAATGGGGCAATGTCATTTTAAAATCATTTGAATCATATTTTATAGTCTATTTAAAAAAATAAATAAAGGAAGGTGAGAGAGATATAATAAACCATGAATGAAATACTCAGTAATCAGGGATGGAAATAAGACTTCTATAGCTGAGCTAATACACTAAAAGACGGAAGTCTACATCTGGTTTCAATACTGGTATGAATTCACTGGCAAATTTAAAAAGAATCTCACTGTACAAAAACAAAAAGATGGTTTTGATAGCCTTTAGTCTTCTGGTTACTTTTGTTTCTACAGTCATATGACTAGTATAATAATATGATACATTTAATATGTCACTGTGTATATGGTTTTGATAAAAATGCACCCACCAAATTGTCTCAAGGGCACATGCACAAGCTGTTTTAAAATATATATACTGCCTTAATGTTTTTATGTCAGTAAAAACAAATTCAAGTGAGCTTTTGTACTTTCATACAAAATTAAGAATTTTAATTTTCTAAAAATGAATCTTGACAATCTTACCTAAACCCTACCTTTCTGACATGATTATTTATTTACATAAAATAATGCATTAATTCTATATTTAGTACCTATGATCTATTAAGAAAATGAGAAAGAATGAGACATAGTTCCCCCTTTCAAGGGCCATACAGACAGCTAATTATATCTGATTATAAAATTTCAAGTTTCAACTTTCACAGTGACTTTTCATAAAGTCTTGAACACCACTTGATGAAAACTCACCAATGTAATCCTTACATGGTCTTTTAAGTCCTGGATCAAATCTCGCCTCTTTCAAGAAATCACCCTATATTCCCCAAGTCAGGGTTTACCTCTCCAGTGATGATATGATAACATCAACTAAATAGCTTGCATTTACTGAGATTTAACTATGCCGGTCACATGACAGCTATCATTTCATTTAATACCCCAACACAACTGTGGGAGGTAAGTACTAACAAGAATTTACTGAGGGCCTGTTATACTGCCCTTGCCTTCATGGTGCTCAAAATTTAAGTGGAAAGGCAAGGGCACAGGAACAAATAATTACAACATTAGGTAATGCAGGTAGCAACACAGTTAGCTAGAGGAGCACTCCAGGACAGGAGTTCCGAAAGTTGATCATGCATCACAACAGTACTCTGAAAATAAAACCCAAACCATATCATTTAACCCTCAAGTCCTTGTATCGTTCAAGCCTTGACAATCTCACCACACCATCTCCCTACTCCAAGAAGCCTTCACAGAGGAGGTAACTTTTGAGCTGACTCTTGAAGAATGTACAAAGTTTGTCAGGTGACCAAAGACGGAAGGAAATACTAGCTGCGTGTAAAGGCAACGGGCATAAAAATATATGAAGTCCAGTACCAGTAAATGGTTCTTTGTGTCTGAAGTAACGTGTCTGGAAAAATAGTGCAAAATGCAAAGGTAGGTTAGGGCCAAACTCTGCTCTATGTATCCGCAAATTTTTAAGTGGAAAGATGAAACGAACATATCTGACCTTTCAGAAAGAAAACTCTGATGGCAGACTCTCAGTCTACTAGTGTGGAAAGCTAGTGTGGGGAAGATAAATAATGAAATCACTTATAATAGTCGTAGCACTGGGAGCAGCAGACATAGCAGCTCACAAGGACGCAGCCTTGCTTCCAACTCCAATGGCGATTCCTGTGGTAGAATTAATAATGAACATCTTAAGCAAAATTAGACAAAAGCAGGGAAGATGAAGAAGAGTCAGAGCATGCAGGGAAGCAGGAGGGCATCGAAAGCAAAATCCATACTTCTTTCATAATCCAAGCTGAAACTGCCTCAGCACTAAAAAAATCATGTATGACTTAAGTAGCAGCCTCTCAACCAAAAAAAATTGTTATTAAAAATGAACTTGCCCTCTAACCCAGTAATGCCATTTCTCAGAATGTATCCAATGGACATAATAACATAAGTCTGCCAATACACAAATACAACAGTTCCTGCAGCTTTGATTATAACAACAAAAACTGAAAAGCTGGAACTCATTTTATCCAAAGTACTGAAAAAAAACATATTTTGTTACATACACCCGGACCTATATGTACCAGTAGAGGAAGATCTCTAAGATATATCAGAAGTTAAAGGGGGGAAAAAAGAGACAAGGTATGGAACACCACATATACAGTATGAATCCCTTGTGTAAAATAAGATATGCATATATATGTGCTCAAAGGACGCACAAGAAACTATTAACTGACATTACCTCAAGGAAGTAAAATTGAGGGATGAGTAAAGAGACACTAAGTTCCTCTTCCATACTATTTGAAATGTTTACGATGTACTCATATCACTTATATTTTTTCCTTAATTTATATCATTAAAAGGGGGAGCGGCTCACACATTCTGGTTAAAAGTATAGAGAACTGTTGCTATACAATTTTAAAAGATCTCCATCTAAAATTGTTAAAATTAGGGGTGCCTGGGTGGCCCAGTTAGTTAAGCATCTGCCTTTGGCTCAGGTCATGATCCCAGGGTCCCTGTTCAGTGGGGAGTCTGCTTCTCCCTCTCCCTCTGCCCCCCACCCCCATTCCTGCTCTCTCTCTCTCTCCCTCTCATGCACTCCATCTCACAAATAAATAAATAAAATCTTAAAATAAAACAAAATTGTTAAAATTAGAGATCTGCAACTTAAGGAGCTAAATTCCCATTTTCTGGAAAATTAACTTACAAACATCTCTTGATTTCCTGAGATAAACCCAAAACTTTTACTGGATAAGACACAATAATCTTTTAGCATATTTTTCTAATGCTAGAGAATATTCACTATTTCAACAAATACCATAAAATTCTTAAATCATTAGTAATTAAAAATTATATACCATTGTTAAAGTTTTTGTCTTGATAGTAAAATAGCAATTTAAGGGCGCCTGGGTGGCTCAGTTGGTTAAGCGACTGCCTTCGGCTCAGGTCATGATCCTGGAGTCCCTGGATCAAGTCCCGCATCGGGCTCCCTGCTCGGCAGGGAGTCTGCTTCTCCCTCTGACCCTCCCCCCTCTCATGTGCTTGCTCTCTCTCATTCTCTCTCTCTCAAATAAATAAATAAAATCTTTAAAAAAAAATAGCAATTTAAGTTTCTGCAGAACTTTCCAGGTTACAAAATGTTCTGACACTCATCCTCTTTGTTCCTCACAAGAAAACACTGAGGTAGGTAAGGAAAGTAATATGATATTAGGTCCATTTTAGGCTTAGGCATCTTAAGTTTAGAGTAGTTACACAATGTACCCATGGTCACAGAGTTACTAAGTAACAACACAGGAATCAACGCTGGGTCTTCTGGTTCCAGGTCCAAGAGTCCTTCCACTAAACCATATCACTTCAAATAACTATTGTCACGGTGTGCTCAGGGTCAGACTTAAGACAGGGAGGGAGGGCTCACCGTCCATCTGGCAGTGACAGGCAGTCCACCAGGCAAGGAATGTACCATATAAAAATAAAGTGTATGAAGGTGGGCCTGACTGATGAAAAGGAAACAGAACTGGGAGAAATGCCAAGAAGAACAGCAACTAAGGTGAAGACTGGGCGGTTTACCAATAAGGGTAGCCAAGGAAATACCTTTGTAAGGTTAATTTACTTAGTTAAGGTGGAAGAGAAAGTCTACTGGAGGAACTATATTGTAATGTGGAAAAATCATAAAGAAAAGTGTTTATAATCCAATCAAAAGATTTAGGAAAGATGTAATGGAGCGTAATGTGTATGATGTATTTAATCAGAGATTAAGACCTGGCACATGATTGCTATGAAAAATTTGAAAGGCCTAATCCTACAGTGCATGGTCATGTTAATGCTGTGGCTTGGAACTTTAAGAGGCATGTGTGAAATATACTTAGAACTCAGTTTCACTCTGTGAGATACACTAAATAAGGAGCAAGAATTACTTTACATACAAACGGACTCATTCTCCTAAGATTCTAGTACAGCTCTGAACAGTAGTACCTACTGAGGGTAAGAAAATTCTTCTTAAGAAAAGGGGTCATGGGGACGCCTGGGTGGCTCAGTCGGTTAGGCGTCTGCCTTCGGCTCAGGTCATGATCCCAGGGTCCTGGGATCGAGTCCCGCATCAGGCTCCCTGCTCTGCGGGGAGCCTGCTTCTCCCTCTGCCTCTGTCTCTCTCTCTGTCTCTCATGAATAAATAAATAAAATCTTTAAAAAAAAAAGAAACGGGGTCATGGATACAAGAACTAACACCAGGGTCAGTCCACCTAGTCTAATAAGGAACCATGGGTCTTTAATCCTGATGAACAGACTTTCCAGGAGAAGTCTTACGGCAAACATTCACTGCTGACACAGCAGAAACAGGTTCCCAGAGAACTATCAGCCTTTCCATCCCTTACCTGGGACAGAAGTTTGAGAAAGGGTTGAAGACCCAACAGTTTCAACTCATAATGTCAATAAATATGTCTTCTAACATTTCACATACATTTTGGGAGTTATTTAGAGGTGGGTTTTTTTAATTGTGCTTTATTCCTGATACATTTTGTTTTGATTTTAGTTTTAGTAGATATATAGAATTCTGTTATATTTTCCCATTCTAACACCCATTCACCCTTCTCCGGTTAACATATTCTGATTCCCCTTAGGAAATCACTACTTCCCCATCCTCAGAATATGTATTTCTAGCAGTCAGCTTTATCCTAGCTCCAGGTTAGACACAGACCAACATCTAATCCAATTACCACATCACATTTATTGGCCACAGTGATGTGCTCAGAGAAAGGAACATGACCCATTCAGAAGCAGTGAGGCACAAGACTGCTTGCTGGATTTCAACTAGAAAGTATAAAAAACCCAGTAGCTGCTGGTAGCCATCTTGCAACTATGAGGCAAAACTCTGAGACTAAAATCAATACAGAGGTATCAAAATAAAAAGATGAATTCAAATAATTCCTTTCATCCTGAATCAGCCATGCATGAAACTAGCTCTGCAAAGATTTTTAGTTATGTGAGCAAATAAATTCCCATTTTGGCTTAAACCAGTTTAGGCTGGGTTTTCCATAACATAACCAAGAGATGAAACTGATACAGTAAAATGAAGTTGATACCAAAAAGTGGGGAAGGTCCTAGAAAAAAGGTTTGTATAAAGCACAAACCACTGACCAACTCTAAAAATATTAAAGGTTATTTCAGATATTTAACAGCATGAGATCTCTGAAGTTGATTTCTATATTTTGCCCCCAAACAAAAGGAATATGATATTGGGAGCAGGGAAAGTAGTATAAGCATGTTTTTTAAAAGGAATGTGCAGCGTTTTTTAAGTCTCCTTTTTTGCCTTCATTTCCTAGTACCACTTCCCCTAGCTAATAAATGTTTACTCCAGATCGTATTATTATTACATTTAGACTTCTCATTTTACAGAACTCCTTCAATGTTTCAGTGCCCATTAGTTTTTATGGCATACATGATATAACCACATAAAATGGTGACCAAACACACTGCTAAAAATCAGTGGCTTAGAGAAAGTTGAGGAGTCAAGTAGCAATCTCTGAAATACCTAAATCTCAAAGGTAATACTTAAGCTTACATGTAAAGACTTTATCTGAACATCCATCAAGTCTCAGATTCCAACTTCTTTACAATCAAAATTTCTCCCCCTCTTACTCCTTCTCTCTTGGGAAAAAGAATACATACATTTAATGGGGCTCTTAGGTATTCAACATGAGGAAAACACTGGGAAAAACAGCAAAGCAACTCAGTAACTCCCTCCCACCCCTCACCACTCTATCTCATCCCACCCAAAGAAAGAAGGATTGAGGGTATAAAATAGCCAAGGTTTTAAATAATAAAAAATTTATGGGATTCTTCCAGAAAAAAAAAAAATCTGCTCAACACAAAGTACACACATTAGAAAACATAACTAGAATATTTTAGCCATTATTATATACAAAAGGGCAGAGAGAAGCTGTCTTTCATGAAATCTGGATTGCAGATGTTTGGCAAAAAAAAAAAAAAAAAGATTAATAATCTATCACAAAGTCCCACAACTAGTGATTCAAAATGAAAGCTTTCACTACTTACACCATATGTAAATATACATATATACATGCTGCTTATAATCCCTTGATCTGAAGAAGAAGAGAACTGATACTCTACTGTGAAAATGGTCAGTGGGCAGACATTTTAAAATCCTTTCCCACATGAAAAGATTCCTGGAAAAGAGATCAGAAGACAACAGAAAAGCACTCAATATATATGGAGTTGTAAATCCTGTATGAACTAGTATCTATTACACAAAGGGGGAGCATGCAACAAAGTGATTAGGGAAGTCAAACATGAATTAGTTCTATAACACAGAGGCGAATATAAACCCCCGAAAAGCACTTTATGGAACAGAAATCCATACAAATAAAAAAGATGCCTATTATTAGCAATGAAATAATATTAAACTTGAAACTCCAAATAAATCTTAAGTCATTAAGAAATTGGTATGCCTTCACCCAAAGGGAAAAAAAAATCTATTTGAAGTAATACAAAATAAAATTAAGGCAAAACATATATTTTCAAAATACAATAAATCAAATATTTACTAAAAAGACTATTATGTACATGGCATTAATTCAAAGGGTACTAAGATAAAATACCCTAGTATGTTGTGAATAGCCACTGTCTGATTCTATTAAAGAAACTTTCACTGTACCTAAAAATGCAGCTCTCTTATTAAGTCTATACCTCCCTTATTAACAAAGATAATTCAAAGTACCCACAGTGAATGGTTCCACAGACCGTGTATATTATGCTCAAACACAGCTGATTGCAAAGACATTCCTACCTATATAAGTGAGACGACAGGATGATGATGACAGTAGCAAGAGCAAATACATACAGGGCTTTTTATGTGCTAGGTGATGTTCCTTGTACTTTATTTATTTAATCTTCAGAACAACTCAACGAAGGAGGGTGGTCTTCTTATCCCATTTAGCAGATGAAGAAAATGAGTAACAAAGAAGTTAAGAAACTTGCCCAAGTTAACACAGCTAGTATGTAGCAGAACCAGAATTCAAACCCAGATATTCTACCTCCAAAGCCTGTGCTCTTAACTATTACAATTCAATTCTAGTAATTAGATATCATTTCAAACCTTTCCTTCCCTCTAATCTACTTACAACTCTGTGATTCAGTTTCCCATCTACAACAGGGGTCAATAATAGTTCTTACCTTATACAGTTGTTTAATCCTCATATGAGGATTAAATGCAAAAACATGCACAATGTGTTTAGAATAACCAATACTATATAAATAACTACTCATAAAATATCTATCAAAAATCTGTTACTGGAGTTGAGAATAACAGTTATAAAACTAACAATCACGGCAGCAGACCTATCCACAAAGACCTGGCAGGCCAGAAAGGACTGGCAGGATATATTCAGAGCACTAAATGAGAAAAATATGCAGCCAAGAATCCAACATCCAACTAGGCTGTCATTGAAAATAGAAGGAGAGATAAAAACCTTCCAGGACAAGCAAAAACTAAAAGAATCTGCAAACACAAAAACAGCCCCACAAGAAATATTAAAAGGGGTCCTCTAAGCAAAGAGAGAGCCCAATAGTAACATAGACCAGAAAGGAACACAGACAATATACAGTAACAGTCACCTTACAGGCAATACAATGGGACTAAATTCATATCTTTCAATAGTTATCCTGAATCTAAATGGGCTAAATGCCCCAAACAAAAGACACAGGGTATCAGATTGGATAAAAAAACAAGACCCATCAATATACTGTCTGCAAGAGACTCATTTTAGACCCAAAGACACCTCCAGATTGAAAGTGAAGGGGTGGAAAACCATTTACCATGCTAATGGACACCAAAAGAAAGCTGGGATGGCAATTCTTATATCAGACAAATTATATTTTAAACCAAAGACTGTAATAAGAGATAAGGAAGGACACTATATCATACTTAAAGGGTCTATCCAACAAGAAGATCTAACAATTATGAATATCTATGCCCCTAACATGGGAGCAGCCAATTATATAAGCCAATTAATAACAAAAGCAAAGAAACACATCGACAACAATACAATAACAGTAAGGGATTTTAGCACCTCCTTTATTGAAATGGACAGATCATCTAAGCAAAAGATCAACAAGGAAAGAAAGACTTTAAATGACACACTGGACCAAATGGACTTCACAGATATATTCAGAACATTCCATCCCAAAGCAACATAATACACATTCTTCTCTACTGCCCATGGAACATTCTCCAGAATAGATCACATCCTGGGTCACAAATCAGGTCTCAACTGGTACCAAAAGATTGGGATCATTCCCTGCATATTTTCGGACCACAATGCTTTGAAACTAGAACTCAATCACAAGATGAACGTTGGAAAGAACTCAAATACATGGAGGCTAAAGAGCATCCTACTAAAGAATGAATGGGTCAACCAGGAAATCAAAGAAGAACTTTAAAAATTCATGGAAACAAATGAAAATGAAAACACAACTGTTCAAAATGGGATGCAGCAAAGGCGGTCCTAAGAGGAAAGTTTATAGCAATACAAGCCTTTCTCAAGAAACAAGAAAGGTCTCACATACACAACCTAAGCCTATACCTAAAGGAGCTAGAGAAAGAACAGTGAATAAAGCCTAAGCCCAGCAGGAGAAGAGAAATAATAAAGATCAGAGCAGAAATCAATGAAAAAGAAACCAAAAGAATAGTAGAACAGATCAACGAAACTAGGAGCTAGTTCCTTGAAAGAATTAATAAGACTGATAAATCCCTGGCCAGACTTATCAAAAAGAAAAGAGAAACAACCCAAATAAATAAAATGAATGAAAGAGGAGAGATCACAACCAACACCAAAGAAATACAATTATAAGAACATATTATGAGCAACTATATGCCAGCAAATTGGATAATCTAGAAGAAATGGGTGCATTCCTAGAGATGTATAAACTACCAAAACTGAACCAGGAAGAAATAGAAAACCTGAACAGACCCATAATCCCTAAGGAACTAGAAGCAGTAATCAAAAATCTCCCAACAAACAAGAGCCCAGAGCCAGATGGCTTCCCAGGGCAATTCTAAAAAACATTTCAAGAAGAATTAATACCTATACTTTTAAAACTGTTCCAAAAAATAGAAATGGAAGAAAAACTTCCAAAGTCATTTTATGAGGCCAGCATTACCTTGATCCCAAAATCAGACAAAGACCCCATCCAAAAGGAGAATTATAGACCAATATCCCTAATGAACATGGATGCAAAAATTCTCACCAAAATACTAGCCAATAGGATCCAACAGTCCATTAAAAGGATTATTCACCACGACCAAGTGGGATTTATCCCTGGCCTGCAAGGTTGGTTCAACATCCGCAAATCAATCAATGTGATACAATATATTAACAAAAGAAAGAACAAGAATCATATGATCCTCTCAATAGATGCAGAAAAAGCATTTGACAAAGTACAGCATCCTTTCTTGATCAAAACTCTTCAGAGTATAGGCATAGAGGGTACATACCTCAATATCATAAAAGCCATCTATGAAAAACCTACAGCGAATATCATTCTCAATGGGGAAAAACTGAGAGCTTTCCCCCTAAGGTCAGGAACGCGGCGGGGATGTCCACTATCACCACTGCTATTCAACCTAGTATTGGAAGTCCTAGCCACAGCAATCAGACAACAAAAAGAAATAAAAGGCATCCAAATTGGCAAAGAAGAAGTCAAACTCTCACTCTTTGCAGATGATATGATACTTTATGTGGAAAACCCAGAAGACTCCACCCCAAAACTGCTAGAACTCATACAGGAATTCAGTAAAGTGGCAGGATATAAAATCAATGCACAGAAATCAGTGGCATTCCTATACACCAACAACAAGACAGAAGAAAGAGAAATGAAGGAGTTGATCCCATTTACAATTGCACCCAAAACCATAAGAAACGTAGGAATAAATCTAACCAAAGAGGCAAAGAATCTGTACTCGGAAAACTATAAAATACTCATGAAAGAAATTGAGGAAGACACAAGGAAATGGAAAAACGTTCCATGCTCATGGATTGGAAGAACAAATATTGTGAAGATGTCAATGCTACCTAGAGCAATCTACACATTTAATGCAATCCCTACCAAAATACCATCCACTTTTTTCAAAGAAATGGAACAAATAATCCTGAAATGTGTATGGAACCAGAAAAGACCCCGAATAGCCAGAGGAATGTTGAAAAAGAAAAGCAAAGCTGGTGGCATCACAATTCCGGACTTCAAGCTCTACTACAAAGCTGTCATCATCAAGATAGTATGGTACTGGCACAAAACCAGACACATAGATCAATGGAACAGAATAGAGAGCCCAGAAATGGACCCTCAACTCTATGGTCAAGTAATCTTCGACAAAGCAGGAAAGAATGTCCTGGAAAAAAGAAAATCTCTTCAACAAATGGTGTTGGGAAAATTGGACAGCCACATGCAGAAGAATGAAACTGGACCATTTCCTTACACCACACACAAAAATAGACTCAAAATGGTTGAAAGACAGGAGTCCATCAAAATCCTAGAGGAGAACACAGGCAGCAACCTCTTCAACCTCACCTGCAGCAACTTCTTCCTAGAAACATTGCCAAAGGCAAGGGAAGCAAGGGCAAAAATGAACTATTGGGACTTCATCAAGATAAAAAGCTTTTGCACAGCTAATAGTCAACAAAACCAAAAGACAACCGAAAGAATGGGAGAAGATATTTGCAAATGACATTTCAGATAAAGGGCTAGTATCCAAAATCTATAAAGAACTTATTAAACTCAACACCCAAAGAACAAATGATCCAATCAAGAAATGGGCAGAAGACATGAACAGACATTTTTCCAAAGAAGACATCCAAATGGTCAACAGACACATGAAAATGTGCTCAACATTGCTTGGCATCAGGGAAATCCAAATCAAAACCTCAATGAGATACTACCTCACACCAGTCAGAATGGCTAAAATTAACAATTCAGGAAATGACAGATGTTGGTGAGGATGCGGATAAAGAGGAACCCTCCTACACTGTTGGTGGGAATGCAAGCTGGTGCAGCCACTCTAGAAAACATTATGGAGGTTCCTCAAAAAGTTGAAAATAGAGCTACCATATGACCCAGCAACTGCACTACTGGGTATTTACCCCAAAGATACAAATGTAGTGATCCAAAGGGGTACGTGCACCCCAATGTTTACAGCAGCAATGTCCACAATAGCCAAACTATGGAAAAAGCCAAGATGTCCATCAACAGATGAATGGATAAAGAAGATGTGGTGTATGTATACACACACACACACACACACACACACACACACACACACACACACACAATGGAATATTATGCAGCCATCAAAAAAAAAAAAAAAGAAATCTTGCCATTTGCAACAACATGGATGGAACTAGAGGGTATTATGCTAAGCGAAATAAGTCAATCAGAGAAAGACATGTGTCATATGATCTCACTGATATGAGGAATTCTTAATCTCAGGAAACAAACTGAGGGTTGCTGGAGTGGTGGGGGGTGGGAGGGATGGGTGGCTGGGTGATAGACATTGGGGAGGGTATGTGCTCTGGTGAGCACTGTGAATTGTGTAAGACTGTTGAATCACAGACCTGTACTTCCGAAACAAATGATACATTATATGTAAAAAAAAAAAAAAAA
>NC_058406.1:150332445-150435149 GCF_002201575.2 Neomonachus schauinslandi
TAAAAAAAAAAAAGAAGATAGTAGGAAGGGAAAAATTAAGGGGGGGGAATCGGAGGGGGAGACGAACCATGAGAGATGATGGACTCTGAAAAACAAACTGAGGGTTCTAGAGGGGAGGGGGGTGGGAGGATGGGTTAGCCTGGTGGTGGGTATTGAGGAGGGCACATTCTGCATGGAGCACTGGGTGTTATACACAAACAATGAATCATGGAACACTACATCAAAAACTAATGATGTAATGTATGGTGATTAACATAATAAAATAAAATTAAAAAAAAAAAAACTAAAATCAGTGAGAATTTACCAAGCAGAATGGTCTTAATGCGTCCTTCACACTTCTAAAGAAGTGATGTCTAAATAAAACTTGGCTTTCCCAATTATTTCCATTATAAAACAATAAGCCCACCACATGCCTTGAAGAAAACATATATACATAACTTAGGAGTTGCTTTCTTCAGTCTGGAACTTCCTCTCCATTATTTTTGTTCCCTCAATTGCTCCCCCCCCCCCCACACACACACAATATCACAGAAGTATATCTCATCCAGGTAAAAGTAAATACTAAAAATTTCTCTATATACCAAGATAAATGTTTATATACATTTTAAGACTCAAAATTTATTTGGAATTTTAATGTCATTCTCATCTATCTGGTCAGCTGCGCACTGGGTATTCTGAAAGGTTCAGTCAGAATACCACTCTCAGAGTTTGCCTTTCCCAAAGAGCTACAGAATTATTGAGACAGAAAAGAACAACAGCAATCTTCTAATCCAAGGTCTAGTGCTGATCAAGATTTAAATTTCCTTCTAATTTTCTGTTGTGACGACATTCTTGTTTATGTCTCACTGTACAATTGTGCTAAGAGTTCTCTAAGTACAGATGAAAGAGGAGAATTGTTGGATGGATCACAGGGTGTGTATGTATTCAACCTTATAAGGGATTATCAAATTACTCCTCAAAGTAGTTGTACTAAACACCTAAGAATATGAAAGTTATATAAAACATACATAAGGCAAGAGGGGAATATTACTGACTCATGTTCAAAAGCCAACCCAAATTTGTAGTTAATTTTAGTTATTTGCCTATCCTCCTCCTGAAACCTCATTAAGCGGATAGAGACTTTTAAAATTAAATAAACTAATAACAAAAGATTCACCACAGGAGAGTATAATGAATTTGGAAGCATTCAATGGAAAGAGCCACAGCCAAGAGCAGGCAAAGAAAGGGTCTGCAACAAAATGAGTGATTGCCAAGTAAACTCCAGGGAGCTCCAGTTAGCACCACTAGGGGATGGGGGGGGGGCAGGAGTAAGAAGGGGATGGAAATGGTGGCTAGCTTTTCCATGGTAGCTGAAAAGAAGAAAATGGAGTAAGAAAAGAAAACAAGAAAATGGAATCCCTACTCTACCCCTACCCCCATTCCCATATCTACAGATGACATGCATTCTGGGAACTGACCCCCATATGGCAGTGGAGGGGGAGTGGTTCCTATCTCAAGAAACTGAACAAATTGCCTCTGTAGGCCCTTCCCCTAAAAGCCAGCCCTAACCTATTCACCCTAAAATGATACCTGCTAGTCAAAAAGCACTGCCCAATGCTTCCAGTGAGAGTTGGTCAGCCTTCCTGCCAGTCAGCCTTGCCATGGGTAAGACCAAAACAAAGAAAAAAGTGAAACAACCACACCCGAGGAAGTAGAAATGATTCAGGAAACAGAAAATCACTTTTTCAAAAGCTTATTTTTCTTAGAGTGATGAGAAAAACTTTTGCATCCATGTCTCAGCATTAAAATGTTACAAAAAAGTAATAATCAAAAATGAAAGAGTTCTTGTAAATTAAAATATAACTCCTGAAATAAGAAGTTCAGTTAGAAGAGTCAGAAAATAAAGTAGAAGAAACCACTCCCTACCCACTCCCCAAAAAGCAAAAAGATTAAAAAAAAGAAATCTAGGAGGAAAAAAAAAGAATAAAATTCAGGAGATTCACCATCCAGTGAAGAAAACAGAGTAGCTTATCAGAGAAAGTGTTCCAAAGCTGAAGAAAGACACAAGTGTTTATTTGAAAAGAACTGAGTGCTGAGCATAACTAATAAAAAGGACTCACACCTAGGCACAACCTTGTGAAGCATCTTGTTCCTTGTGTAGTATCAGAATCATCAGGATAAAAAGAAAACTCTGAAAAGTTCCAGATTTTGGGGAGTGGGGGGCAGAAGGGTGGGCAGGTAAAAAAACCTACAAATAAATAAGACTCTGAGAGGCATTAGCTATAACATTAGCAACACCGGATGCTAGAAGATAATAGACGAAAGCTCTCAAAGCTCTGAGAGAAACTTATTTTCTATGTAAATTTCTACATAAGCTAACTATCAATCAAATGTGAAAGCAAAATAAAGACATTTTCAGACATGCAAGGACTCAAATAGTTGACCTCTTATTCTTGTACCATGAAGAAGATAGCTTAGGAAGAATACAAAACAAGGGTGAAAACCAAGGAAATAGGAAATATACAAGAAAATGATGGCACTAACCCAAAAGTCCAGTGAAAAGAAATTCCAAGGATGCAGCTGTACAGCAGACCTAAAAAGCAATGAGTCCACATTAGAACAAGAAATCAGGAAGCTCCAAAGAATGTCTTCTCAAAGAAGAATCATATAAATTCCAGGAAACAGATAAAATGAGTAAGAAGGTAGAAGACATTAGCAAAATGATAAAGATGGCATATGCTTCTTCTCTAAACTTGAAGGAAAAACAAAAACAAAAGGAACACCTCCAGGAAAAACAAAAATTATACAGCAACATCATGATCCTAACATAGATCCATCAAACTACAATGTGGCAATGATTCTGAGCGATTATGTGTGAGAAAAGTAAATCCGTTAAAGCAGATGCTGGGAACTTTCTCCTTCAGATGACCTAGGAGTATGACACTGAACTTTTAGAGAGGGAAATATAATTTTAGCATATCATTGTTTCCTCTTCCAAGATGTCCTTTGCCCTCTCTTCTCTGATTCATTCATTCATTCATTCACTCATTCATTCATCCATCCATCCATCTATGCACGCAACAAATACTTACTGAGCATCCTGCATGCCAGTCATTGTCTAGGAATGGAGATAAAGCAGTGAACAAAGAAGATAAAACCCTGCCCTGGTGGAGCTTGGATTCTAACGAGAGATGACTCCTCTTCCAAGAATCTGCTACGGGGTTCTGAATCTGCTACGGGGTTCTAATGCCTACGAAGCTTTCTCTGAACTTCCGTGTTCGGCTAAGATCTTCTTCTTTACTGCTCCTAAAGAATCCTAACTCTTCATAGAGTCGAATTCAGTTTTTATATAGATATTACCTCAACCATGCAACAACAGAAAATTTATTAGTTATTTGTACCTCTACTGCAGAGCACTGCACCTAGATCAATAAATGTTTTGAACCTTTCCAATCAACTGAACTGTAAATAAAACTGCCAAGTAAAATGTAAAGCAATAGAGATGTTAACTATTATTTAACAGATGAGGAAGCTGAAGTTCCTGTCAGGTAAATGACTTGCTCAGATCATAAAAACAGTCTGTGAAAGAGCCAAAACTAAAATCCACAGCGCTAGGTTAAATTAAAATAAGTGGCTAAATCAAAAAATGGGCCAAAATGAGAGAGAATAACCTTAGGCCTTTATTTTCTCAGAACTTTTCCAAGTACACAACAAATGTCTAAGACATAGACTCTATTTCTTCCATATGTCAAGGCATAGCTTAACAATTACATAAAGACCATTGTGAAAGCTTCTAATCAAAAATATAATCTACTTTTAAAAAGCTTCAATTTCATAGAGTTGTGTATTTCTACTTTGCAGTATCTAATACTTGAAACACATAAATGTTGAGACGTTAAATGACATTTGATATAAAATCTATTCATTTTTAAATGTTTCCTCACAAGGAAATCTTCAAAATTATTCCCATAAATATATTTTATATATTCCCATATTAGACTTTTTCTTTTTAAATTTGAAAACACTAAAAGTAAATAAATAATGCTTACATGAACTTCCATTAGTAACAACAACAAAAAGGCAAGAGGTTTCTTTTTTTATCAGCATTTGCAAATTTAAGCAAAAAATTAAATTCACATACATATATAACTTCTGTAAAAATAAGAAAACTAATGCAATAGATTGTTATTTCACACATTCCAAGGTTACTGGTAAACACACTTTCTATGGCCTTTCTTTGCTATATGAACATACCTGTTCAATAACCTGTAATACTGAAACTAAATAGAAGTAACCATGCAAATTACAACCTAGCTACAAAAATATAACACTGAATAGATGGAGAGAGTTGTTTTATATTCATAGGACAAGCAGCCAAGGAACTGATCCTGTTTCAGTTCAACAAACATTTATCAAAGCTTTGCCAGATGCCAGCAGCGACTCCAGGCACTTACAATATTTCCAAAATGAATACGTAAAAATGTCCGTCCTCAAGTGGCTTATAACAGGGAAAGGCAACTACAACGATTCTTCTCCTAAACACTCAGAGCTGACCAATTATATGTGATTTCTAGATACCACAGCAGGGTTATCTACACATAGGTTTCACCACACTTAAAAGATGGTTCAAAGCAATTTAATTATTTTGAAAAATAGTCAATTACTAAAATATATGACATCAGGACTTGAGCTGTGTCTGATCACAGAAATCAGGAATTTAACTCAAATATATTTATAGATGCCCCAACACTCAGAAGTTGAAAGATTCAGTGAATACTAACTATATGTTCATATAGCAAAGATTCAACGAATACATCTATTTAACATCTCATTTACTCATAATGAAACCAAGAGACTCAGAGAAACTTTTATCACCCACTGGAATAGAGAAGAATTTCAACTTCATCCTATCTCTAGTAGCACTACCACTGATAACCACAATTACCATTATCAGCTCAAATGCCAACTTTTTGATCGGCCCCATGTTAAGCAGCAACATTTAAATAGATACAATCCCAACCCTTTGCTGCTCAGCCTCAGTTCCAATCACTGGAATATGCCTAATTAATTCCTAAACCTAATTCTATGCCTTTATCTTTTCCTAGATGTTTTCCGAAGAAAAAGTATAGGTCAAGGTATAAAACCTCTGAAAGATATATTTTGAAGCTCCTTCTTTATTCTGACAATAAGATAATTGGTTTTATGACTTTTAAAATATATGAAGTGCTCATATAACTATTAACAAACTGTCAGGGAATCCTGAAAATTGGTAAGAAAAATGCCAACAACAGTAACAAAAAGATAAGCACAAAAAGGAATAAAAAAGCCAATACACATTAAAAAAAGGTGCAAAGTCTACCTACTAGTCAAAATATGTAAAAAGTTAAAATTAATAGTAGTAAAAATTATAATAATAATAGCAGTTAGAATTTATTATTCTCTTTCTTTATGTGTGAATATACAGTAAAGACTTACCTAATTAATTAATCAACCAATTAGATAAGAAACTACTCAGGAAAACAGGAAAAGTTTCAAAGAGGACACGATATGTGAGCTGGTCCCTTATGGATGCAAATTCACTAGGCAAAGCCTGGGGGTAAGGGAAACCCTCAAAGGTGGAGGAGAGGATAAGTCACTAACATTTACAAAAACACCAAAATACGAATCCAGTTTCTATTCTAGGAGCCATTTCTATTCTAAAGTGCATAATAAAAGTGACAAGTTATGAAACTGTACAGAGAAGAGAGAGGTAAGACATAAACAGCATTATACTTCAAGCTAAACAGATTAAACTTAGATGTTTTTTAAAAGGTATGTAACTTAATCAGATTTTTTCCCTGTACCTTTAATTTTCAAGGAAACATCTGATCAAAACCAGATAGCAATCAATAATTAAAAATCAGCAATACTTCATCCCTAATGAGATACCTTTCAAAGACAAGCACAATTCTACAAAAAGACGTTACTTAGGTGGTCTTCCAAAAGTCAACCCTTTTAAATCAAAAACTAAAAGAAACCGCCAACCTAGAATTCTTTACCCAGTAATTGTATCATTCAAAAATGAAGTGAAATAACATTTTCACTTATCGCCATCATACCCACATAAAAGCACTAAAGGACATGTTCTTCAAGCAACTGAGAAATGCATAAGAGAATAAGGAACAATAAAAAGCATAAACACTGACAATATAAACAATAAGAATGTCTTGCGCTGTTTAAAATGTATTAAATAGGTACATTAAATTAATAAATTAAAAGAAACAAAGAACAAAAAACAAAAGAGCATATAAACTCTAAAAAAAAAAAAAGTTCCCATACCCTTAGGGAAAAAATGGATTGTTCTGTGACCATGAAAACAATTACTTACTAAAGTGAGTTTTAACAGATCAAGGACAACTGTTTCACTGGTCACATTTTTGAAAACCAGCCAATTAACTGATAACAGCCACACCTCTGAAATTCAGACAATTAGAATTATCACTCCAGTGATCATTCCTATAAAATGATCAAATATTTACAATGTCCAGGCATTTTTAAAAAAAGGGATGATACAAATCTTATACTACTAATCCTCCCAAGAGTGGTACTCTTTTCTGATAATACATAAATGAAAGAAAAGTAGGATGCAAATATTTTTGAGATTTAACAGGAGCTGTTATCAAGGCAATACGCAGAGACAATACACCTACAGCTCCTGATCCTACCTCGTGCTGCTCTAAGTTCTTTTTCATATCTGGGAATCATACTCTTCCATGCTACCCCACACCCAAGGATAGCTGTTCTGTGAGAATAACAAACTATTTGAAATGTGTGACTCCCCAGTATATTCAGTGGATTCTGTCTTCCAAAAAAAGAATGTGAATGGGGCAAAATATTCTCTTTGATAATGGGTAAAAGAGATTCCTGAAGATAATTATTCATTCATATCCGTATTTTAGAATTAGAGTATACCTTCATGGTTTGTAATTATTGTCAACAAGGTAATAAAGTACTTGAATCTAATATTTCCCATCTATTCACAATGGTAACATTAACATTTAAAATCAAGATAACAGATTTTCTGTTTCACACACTTTTACTTCATATTTCTAATATTTGGTAATTTCAAGTACCAAATGCACTGCGTTTAGCCCTGAAATGATTTTAAAACACTTCTTTAACTGGAGTATAATTATTTTCAATTAAAGCATTGTTCTGCCACTCAAGAATCATCTGATTTACATAAATACTACTTAAGCACCATAGAAATTCTAAAATATATAATTAGAATGTCACAATTCACTTAATTCATTCTGTCAAAACAGGGATTATTTTAATTTCTATTTCACTTCTTTTAAAAGAAATCCTATTTATTTTCTCTAACAGAAAAAAAAAAAAATTAGTAGGATAAACTTATAACTTTTTCCCCAATCAAACTTGAAAATTATTCTGGTTAACCACAAATTGACTCAAGTAGTTAAGTATTTTTCTGAATGTATTTTACCGAAATATGTCTGACAACATATAATAATGTCATATAGTAATTAGGTTACTGTTCTACAGAATTACAAATTATTTCACTGATTCATTCTTACTCTACATTCACAGATAAAAAAGTCACTTTTGTCCTTATAAATTATCCAAGTAAATTAGATGCATCTCTAGCATAAATTAAACAATTTTGTTAATAGCTCTTTTACTTAGGATTAAAGCATAACCATAAAAAGGTATTATTAAATAACACATTTCACTAACTTGAATTCACACACACACACAAAATTATGAGCTAGCTTTGTCATTTTCAAACATCCTGACAATATTTGGGAAAATAAAGACAAAAATTGTTTTTCAATTATTTCAATTGTAATTCAATTATTTCAATTATTTTTCAGAAACATAAAACTTCAATTGTTTACCAACCACAGATTATAACACAGAAAACTTAAAGAAATACCATAAATATTATGTACTTTAAATAAAATTCAAGCCATAACTTACATACTGATTCTAAATGACGAAGTAGAGTACCATGGTAGATTCTCGGTGACTTAACAAAAATTTCCTAACAAATAAATTAAGCAATCATATGACTCTCGAATTTGCCATACAAAGGTATATGGCTGGTTCTCACACCTCATACTAGATCCTTTTACACTGTAAAACCTTTTCTTTTTTCACACTGATATTTTCTTTGTAACAAAATACTACCTAGTTAGATTCTAAAGTATGAATCTTTAGAAATGAGGTTAGCAAAACAATTTAAAAATACTTACTGTCTTGTTTCGTAATCTAATTATGTCCGAGACAGAGCCAGCGCCACAGTACTCCATAACGATCCAGAGGTCTGTGTTCTTAAAATAACTGCCATAGTACTTTACAACGTATGGGCTAAAGAAAAATATACAGACAATTAAACTTAGTTAATTCCCAAAGAAAATTATTTCTTAATCCCAATACAAAGTATTTTCAACATTTCATATTGTTCCAATAAGCAAACTTAATGAGTAAATATCTATTGTACATCAAATTGTCTATATGTAGGGTTCACCAACTGTGCATAATTAGGCTTTAATTCATGGATGAAATTTTAACACGATTGCAAAGCAGAGGAGGCCCAAATGCTTTGAGTGATTCCCAAGAAAATAAGGCTTTGTTTTGGCAAAGGACTGAGTCTATAACATAAGGAACAAATGAAAATATTTTAACTAAAGCATTTTAAATGTAAACCTTTAAGGGAGTTTGCATTCAGTCAAATAATAATATTCAACTTTAAAATACTCTATAATTCAACGAAGCCAAAAAAATTATTTTTAATTCTCTTTTATTTGGGCCTCTAAAATTCTAGAAATAAGTAATTACAACTATTTTTGCTTTAAATTCAGATAATTAAAATTAATTTATTTTTTTAAGATTTTTATTTATTTATTCATGAGAGACAGAGAGAGAGAGGCAGAGGGAGAAGCAGGCTCCCCAAGGAGGAGGGAGCCCGATGCGGGACTTGATCCCAAGACCTTGGGATCATGACCTGAGCCGAAGGCAGACGCTTAACCATCTGAGCCACCCAGGCGCCCTAAAATTAACAATTTAAAATACTTCTGAACTGAACTTTTATGTCTTTCAGAGCAGAATAAACTATGTTTATAGCCTAGTTGTTTTCAGGAAGACTCAGAAAGGGACAAACAGTCACATGTTTATTTATTTAATATTTAATACTTAATATTTACTAAGGGCAAGTATATACACTGATATGTAAAACATCTTGCCCAACTCAAAGAGGCAGAGTATCCATATTCACAGAATACACAAAAAATAAAAACAAGGTAACATAAACTATGTAATAGACAGCTTAAATGCTGTAAGAATTAAAATAAGGAAATGGTAGAGCCAGCAGAAAGAACTTGTAGAAAGGGAGGGATTTGAACTATGAAAGAAAGGTTAAAAATTCAAAATATGGGTGGAGAGATAAGAACATTCTAGAAAAAAGAAAGGCCATGAGCAAAAGCACAAAGTAGAAAGGAAAAAACCAAGAATGGCATGTTTAGAGGACAACTTGTTCAACAGATATTTTTATCCAGTAGCAGTTATCATGAAAAGTGGCAGCTGTGTAAGATAAATAAGAAACAAGAACCAAATTAGCAAAAAATAATAATAAATGGAAAGTATTATAAAAGACGACATAAAGAGACCACTAAAACAAGAGGTCAAAAGAGGACGGTCAGGGAAGACTTCTCAGTAGGGCCTTTAATTTTAGCCAAGTCTTCAAGTCAAGGGTAGAGCAGATTGGTTGAAGCTTAAGGGCTCAAAGTAAAAAGGAAACTACAAGGCTAGAATTCAATCCTGTTGTATCCTTCTACTCCTCATTACCTCTGTACAGATTTGCTCCCAACTGGTCTCCTTGTCAGTTTTCTCCCCCATTCTAATCTATGTTCCATATAGTTGACAAGGTTACCTTCCTTTAAAACAAAAATAAAATAAACTGATCATATTGCTCCCCCATTAAAAACAAAACGAAAACAAAAAACCTCCAATGGCTCTCCATTACTGAAAGAAAAAGATCTTAACTGCTTCATATCACACAGAAGACCTTTCCAAGTCTACCTTTCTACCCACATCTCTCATCACTCCCCATCTCACACCTTACATTTGCAGATACACTCAGCTTTGGTAGGTGCTGAGAAGGGAAAGTAAATATCAGGAGTTCCTAAGTGTTCACTGAACCACTGAAGAAAAGTGCTTGTTTACAAACAAATGAAACTAATCTACACACCCCGAACTTCAACTTATGGGAAACATAAAAAAGCCTTCTTTACATACACTTCTTTGGGGTATGAGTGCCTGTGTAGAAACCTTTACAGAAGAGTACTGCTCTTACACCTGGCTATGCATCAGAAACACCTGTGACGCAGGTCCCACACCTTAGGGGTTCTAATTCAGTAGGTCTTCTAAAAGCTCTATGGGCGACTCTGATATAGACCCACAGTTAAACCTCACTCCAGGAGAATAGCCTTCAAAGAGCTTCTTTAAATATTAATGTTCTCATTTAAAATTTTGAAAGTATTAAGTAACAATGAATTCAATTATATTCACTGAAAAGCACATAGAAAACATATATTTTATCTTGCAGTACACTAGAGTAATCAGCAGTTCTAAGGGTAGGGCTGACAGCCCTTATGAAAATTAGGGATTCTAACTTGGGCAGCTACCTGAAGAAGCAACTCTCTCTCTCCTTAGGGATGAGTCAAGAGAATGGCTTTGGGGACAGGTAAAATTCTCTCCAAAAAATACTTTGTGGTCCATTCTAATACACAATCAAGTACATGGATCAAGGTCCAACAGTTCTATATCATAAAACATGGCCTCAATAATTATAACCTAGAAAAGTATTCAAGCAGATAGGGCTAAATAGCCACATTAAGGACACATACCTGAATACAGTTTCTATCATGCATTCAACATTCATTCATTGACCCTCTGCTTACGCCAGATGTTCAATATGTAGTGGTGAACCACACAAACACAATTCTGATTCTCAAAGAGCACACACCAGCATGAAATACACTGGTATTAGAGAAGTAAACCCACAGATAAACACAATTACTAACTGTGATTTAAAAGGGGGAGGGGGCTGCCATGAGATAAACTGGCTGAGACTTTATTTTGCATTCATCATTTCTCCAATAAAACTGTTCTTAGTTCATATGAAAGAATGGAGTAACATCCATATTCCATGGTAGTCCCTGACTTGGAAAGCACTAGAGTATATGGAAAAACTTTGAAAGCAGACAGGGGTGAGCTTTAACAACCAAATATCCCCCTTCCATTGAATGGCTGTGGATTACAATTTAGATTTGGAAAAGAAAAAATGCTTAACCGCAAAGGTTTATATAGAATAGTGGCCTGCAATTGGTCATCCTCTGATAGCTTCTACATCAATACTTCTTTTACAATTTTAAAGCACTTACAATATCTTGTAATTACTTTGTCACTGACTTTTATCTGCCTCCCCCAGAAGAAAAGAAGCTTCATGAGGTTAGGTGCCAATCTGGTCTGCTCTCCATTTTATCCTCAGTACCTCCCTTCTTATATGTACAAAAGAAAGCAGTGAATAAGTGAACAAAGGAATAATCACAGAAAAATTAACAGAAGGGACTTAATGTAGGCCTTCCCAAAAGAACAACATTTAAGGTAAGATTCAAAGGTTTGCTGGACGTTAACCAGATAAAGAGCATCCAGGCACCGAGAACTGTCTGTGCAAAGGCCCTGAGGAGAGAAAGAGCAAATCATTCTCAAGAAATTGAAAGATGAGTGTGCCTAGAATAAAGTGAGTGAAGACTACGGTTGAATACAATGTAGTTGCAGACAGAGGCAGAAGCCTGATAATGAAAGGCCTCAAAACCAAGGTAAGGAAATTGGGCTTTATTGGATATGTAAAAGCAGATCTGAGAAATCTAAGATTTCTCTGGCTGCCGCATCAAAGCTAGATTGTGGGAAAGCAAATATGCACACAGGTAGAACAATTAGAAGATCATGTTAATCTAAGCATGCAAGAGATTGTATTGTGCCTATCTTTTTATTTTCTGTATTTATGATGCTTTGACATCTGAGACCTGCTGACGAGGCCTCCACTGTCCTCTCAGGATCAGCTCATTCCTAGAGGTAGCACCTGTGAGTGTTCCCTTCATATGCAATCAAACCAATCAGAAGTCCATACCCCCAACCACCTCCAGGGCCACTGTTTCCCTAACCTCATCAACCCAGAGCCAAATACCAGACAACGAGGGACTGCCCTACACCCCAGAGCCCACTGAAATCATTCTGAACTAACCAATCCTAAACCTGTTTACGCTAGCTCATCCATTCCTTCCCACAGAACCACAATAAAGGCTCTTCCCCATGTTTTCTGCTCTCTCCCTCTGCCTCCTAACTGATCCTGGTGCTTCCCTGTATGTCTTCCCTCACTTTCTTCACCCAATCTTGCATGGCAGGCTTGCATCTCTTGGGATCTGTAAGTATAATAATTTATTTCACCATACCTAAACAATAATAAAACCTACATTTTTAAAAAGAGATGTGGTGAATTGGAGTGGGAGTAAAAGAAACAGAAAAGAGAACAAATTCAAGAGATATTTGCAAGGTACACTCAACAGAATTTGATAATGATATAGACTGGCAAGCTAGGAGGCAGTAAGCCAGTCGTCTTCAGTGTTTTATCCCCTGTGCCTCCCTTCAATAGCACACTTAACATAAATTTAAGACTGGCAAATGAAGATTAAAATTTAAAGCTGTAATTAAAAAAATTACATACACAGGTACAAATATGCTCAGCGAGCACAAGACCTGGGGTTTCTAACTCAGGCTGTTTCCACTGACATAGACGTCGTTCATTCAAATTCATTCATCATTCATTCATGTATCACTTTAAAATAATCAACATTCACTGAACAACATATATGGCCTAAGGGCAGAAGCTAGGGAGAAAAATGGGTAGACTTTAGTGACAAGAAATGCCAGTGAAGGCAATGGGGAATCCCTGAAGAAATTTATGCAAGAAAATAATACAATCAAATAGCATTTAAAGAGGATTATCATATGCAAGATTGTCGGGCCAAAGGTGAAACCGTTCAGTTCAGTCAGCCAGTTAACTAACTGTATGGTTATTCAGACATCCTAACATCGTTTTTTGTTTTTGTTTTTGTTTTTTTTTTAAGATTTTATTTATTTATTTGACAGAGAGAGAATGAGAGAGAGAGCACATGAGAGTGGGGAGGGTCAGAGGGAGAAGCAGGCTCCCTGCTGATGCGGGACTCGATCCAGGGACTCCAGGATCATGACCTGAGCCGAAGGCAGTCGCTTAACCAGTCGCTTAACCAACTGAGCCACCCAGGCGCCCCTAACATCGTTTTTTAACCACATGTTGATTCTTAAATGCTAGAGGGGAGGCAGAGTTTCCTTCAAGACACAAGCTCCATGTTATTTATATAATTTTAAGCAACACACAAAATTTTAATTCAGCCGTAATTCCTAAGAATCTTGACTAAGTCGCTGTATGGACTTACAAGACATATGAGAACCCAGCAATTCTGTACATTTTTGGCACTGCTAAATAGTTCAATATGACTTAGGAAATTCCATTGGGTGGAGGGACCAGGAAGACACAAGTCAAATTACTGCACACATTAGGAAGCAAAGGTGAAACATGATGCCTTGATAACTGGGGTGACAATCATGAGCCATGTTCCTCTCCTTTCACCCGGGCCATCTCCCACCGCTTCCTTCTCCTGTCCCCTGTATTCATTTCACTTCCCCTCTTTAACACCTTCAACCCAGTGGAACTACATATCATCTTCCCCAACTTTTTTTGGGGGGGGGGTGCTCCTCTCATTCCATGCCTAATGACCACATCCTTTCCATTCCTGTATCCTTTTCACACCTCCTCTACACCCTTTATCCTGCCAGTCTTCCGCCAGTATCACAATTCAAGATAGAAACTGTATAAAATGAGAAGTGACCAGAGAGAAAAATGGAAGAAGCACTACAAACTCTTCTTGTCTATTTGCACCTTATATAAACATTACTCGCGGTACAAATTATTTGTAGTGAATCATTATGTTTAAGCTTCTTATGGAAATTCAAATGTTAATTTTTACCGCCTAAAAGGTAATTACATTTTTATACTACATTGAATTTCATCTTAATTGAAGATAACCATGTATTGCTAAAGGTATTTTTTAATAGATTTTTGTTTTTTGAGGTTTAGGTTCACAGCAAAATTGAGTGAAAGATACAGAGATTTCCTATATACTCCCTGCCCCCACACATGCATAGCTTTCCCCTATCATCAACATCCCCCTCCTGAGTGGTACATTTGAAACAACTGAGAAATCTAATCTAAACTGACACATCATACACAGTAGTTTCACTATCCTAAAAGTCCTCTGTGCTCCACCTATTCCTCCTTCCCACCCTCCTAACCCCTGGCAATCACTGATCCTTTTTTTGTCTCCATAGTTTTGTCTTTTCCAGAATGTCATATAGTGGGAACCATACAGTATGTAGCCTTTTCTGATTGGCTTCTTCCACTTAATAATATGCATTTAAGTTTCCTTATGTCTTTTCGTGGTTTGATAGCTCATTTCCTTTTAGTGCTGAGAAATATTCCGTTGTCTGGATGTACCACAGTTTATTTATGCACTCACCTACTGAAGGACATCTTGGTTGCTTCCTAGTTTTTGGTAATTATTAATGAAGTCGCTATAAACATCCATGTGCAGGTTTTTATGTGAACATAAGTTTTCAACTCCTTTGGGTAAACACCAAGAAGTATGACTGCTGGATCATATGGTTAAAAGTACGTTTAGTTTTATATGAAACCGACCAAACTGACTTGGAAACTGGCTGTACTATTCTGCATTGCCACCAGCAACGAATGGAAGTTCCTTCTGCTCCACATCCTCACCAAGATTTGGTGTTGTCGATGTTCCAGATTTGGCCCATTTGAATAGGTGTGTAGTGGTATCTCACTGTTGTTTAATTTGCATTTCTCTGATGTTAGAAATAGGATGTGAAACAACTTTTCACGTGCTTATTTGCCATCTGCGAATCTTCAAATCTTTGCTGGTAAGGTCTCTCTTGAGGCCTTTGGCCCATTTTTAATTGGGTTGTTTGTATTCTTGTTAAGTTTTAAGAATTCTTTGTATATTTTGGATAACAGTCCTTAACAGATACATCTTTTGCAAACATTTTCTAAGTCTTCCCATTCTGAGCATGTGATAATTAAAATACTAAGAAATGGCTATTTTTCACTACATAAGTTTCATTAACATCCTTCTACCATCTTAATAGTGTTCTAAACTTAATGGGGTAACACAGTCCTTTTACAAAAGATGAATATTCTCCTATGAAAACTGAACTGTTCCCAATATAAACCCAAATCACAGCAATTCATTTCTTGGCCCATCCAAAAATGAATATACATATACGTGAACTGATACAAACTGCCAAAACTCATCACAAATCCTTCAATATGCTGATTTTCAAACTTTTTGGGGGATGGGGGGAAGGCCCTCACTAACAGTGTTTAAATGGAATTCTACCCAGAAACAGCAAATAGAACAGGTAGGAGAGGGACGGCACTGATATAAGCCTCTGAGCAGACCAGCGAAAAATGTGCTATTCCCAACATACGGATCACCTCTCCTCTTTGCCCCCCAAATCTAAGTCATCCAAAGTCACTCAGTTTGGGTATGACCTCCCTGGGGTAGCTTTCCCTGGGGATCTCCAATGGTGAGATGTTAGATATGCCTTCCAACCTACAGAGTTCCCCATACTTACTTCATCACAGCTCTTACCACACTGTATTAAAACAGCACATCCAGTCATCGGCCTCTTCTTTCTGACTGAAAGTCCCTGTAAAGTCTAAGACTCATTCATTGTTTTATCTCCTGTGAGCAACACATAAAGACTACCCTTGGCAGTAGGTATCAACATGTATCAGTTGAGTGAATAAGTGAATAAGTGTGTGCCTTGATGCATGTGGTAACAACATATTTCTCTTGGCTTATATATGAGAAGTTCCTTGAGGAGTGTAAGAACCAGGAATGTAGGGGCTGTGTCAACTGTGGTTCCCTTGGATCCACGTTACCTAGCACACATATTCCCAAGTATTACTGCCCAGCTCCTGCCTCTACCCCAAGCTTCAGTTTGAACTGCTGGAATCTTTTCTGTAGACCTTGCTTTCTTCAGCACTGGCCCTGGAGTCAGCAAATGTGGGTTCTTACAGCATCCCAGTCCCTAACTAGCTGTGTGATCCTGGACAATTCACATAAAATCTCTAGGTCTCATCTCCTGTACCTGTAAAATAGTTCTAAAATATGCTTTAGTACCAGGAGCCTTTTCCTCAAATAAAATTTCAGAATGAGTCCCAATATAGAAAAAAGATAAAAGCAATGACTAAAGTTTTTCATTCTGCTCAATTCTTCACTGTTTGAGGAAAATACCCCCACCTCCTTAGAGCAGAGTACATTTGCAAAACTCTAAACTAATAGAGATCTAGTGTAGCATTAACATTTTATGATTTATATATTCAACAAATATTTATTAAATGTCTATTCTGTGCCAAGCACTGGACTAGACACAGAAGATTCTGTAATAAACAATGCAGATGGGCTTCCTCAAAATTTATGCCAAAATGCAGTATTAAACACATGTTTAACATTTACTAAAATGAACAAAAAAAATTTAAACACCCTCTGGTCTCTTCTGGGAGTGTAGAAAGCAAGACAATTTGCCAAGTGCTCAACTAGCTGAATAGACTTTATTTCAGTTTGAGAAATGCAAATCTCATTTTCTCTAACCAAATTCCACTGCTGTAAGTGGGAATTTTTCAATTTGTACTGTTCTCTTGCAAATCATTTTTATGTCAGTTTCCCAGTTAACACATCTGCATTACCATTAGTAATTAGTAGCTAAAATGTAATACATGCTCCTGTCATTTCCTAGTTTATTTTTCACTCGCCTTATCTTTTAGCATTTTTAGGATCTTTTAACCTACTAATTTTTCTGATCCTTCACTATTTCATATGAATAGTGAATCTGAAAGTGAAATCCAAAAGGCATGAGCTGTTTTTTTTTACCAGTAATTGTTTCACCCATCTATTTATTTCATTCAACAAGTATCTGAGACATCCCTACTAGGTACAGAGCATTCTGTTATAAAGTGGTACAAAATTTCTAGAAACGTGGATTTTCTTGCCCTTTTATTCTTTCCTTTTCTTTCCCCTTAGTAGTTTAAAGTATATAACAAGAACAAGGACCAGATTTCCCTACGGTTCCCTCAACCTATAATGCGCTTCCATATTCCTTATACATACCATATCTATTCACATTCACTCAATAAAAATAAAGTACAGTGCTAGGCATTGCGTATGTGGTAAGAAATATGATTCCTTTTCTCAGGGAATGAAGGGAAGGATAAAGATAGTGAAGACATTTCAGGAGAATCTATAAGACGGTGTCATCATAAGTACCAGAAAAAGAAACAAAGACGACTCTGTTTTGTTGTGCAAAGACTAAGTAGGTGATAATGCCACGAACAGAACAGGAATTCGAGAGGCTTCTCTGCAACAGTTAAAAATCTGATCTAAGAATATTAATCTGGATCTTGTCCAGTTGAGTCGCCCAGACAAGAATCAGTAATACCTGTATTTGAATAACCACTATGTGGCAAGGTCCAAGGGCACTTAATAAGACATAATCCCAAATTCACAGAATTTAATAGTCAGGTGATAGAGAATACAAGTAAACATGTGCTTAAAGAGAAACACAGGTAAGAGAGAAGACTGGAAGCATAAGCATAATTATGAAGAATCTTATATGCCATCCTTAGGAGACTGGATCTATCCAGGCAATGGGACACTTATGGTTTTAAACTGAGAATGGCTTGATTAGGTTTGCATTCTAGCTTCCAGGTAGAAAATGAGTTGGAGGAGTCAAAAATGAAAGCAAAGTGAACAAATAGGAAGCTGAGAAAGAAATGTGAGCAAGAGCTGATAGGTCCTAAGATGCACCAAGGTTAGAGGAAGAGATGTATAATAGGTAATAATTGAGACCCTGCCTTTCCTAGAGCACACTCAATTAAAATCTCTAAAGGACAACACTAGTCCCTAAACTATATTTAACCATAATAATAAAGTAATAACAGCAACACACAAGTATTAAGTACCTGATGGGCCCAACACTACTCTAGGCTCAATTTTTCCTTTTCTACACCAAATTGTGGGAACCACATTCTTATCAAATTACCGTATTAATAGCAAGATCTGGAAAAACTTTGGAATTACATATTTTGGTCTGGGAGCTGAGGAATGTATTATTTTTTTCTATAACCACTTGAATTCCCAGTTATACAGTCTTTATGAAAAATATATAATATAATCCAAATACATAGCATATAATAAAGAAAAGGAAAACTGAATAGGCTCAAGAAACAAAGTTCCTCTAGGATTATTCAGTCACCTCATTAGCCAAAGGACTTACAATATAAGGATGTTACATACTTTTGGAAGGGAAAGTTTTTCATAGCTCTCTTACTAACAGGACTCTGATTAGATTTGGGGTGACAGTGTGTTCAGACTCCACTAAATCATCAGCTGAAAGACACCATGTGACTCAATCAATTTTGATGAATAAAACGTAAGCTGAGGGTTTCTGGGAAAGCCCTTTCCTGCTTTTTCCCTTTTCCTTCTGCCTGGAACATAAACATACGGCTAGAGCAAGAGCAGCCCTCTTTTAACCATGTGCTAATAAGCATGAGGACAAAGAGCACATACTAAGTTCAGCACAGTGTAAGAAAAGAAGCCTGAGACACTTGTCACTTTGTTGCTGCTACTACAGACCTTCTGTAAAGGGAGAGTAATAAAATCTCTTTTCAATTAAGTAACTATAGGCTAAACATAGTCCTAATTTATAAACTCTGCATCCCTGACCGGGCTGTTTAATAGGGCATATAAGACCCTTCATGACCAGCTCGACTTACCTATCCCAAATCATTTCACACCAGTCTCTCTGTCTCACACCTTCCACTCCAGTAATTCTAAACCTTGTCAAAACAGCACATACCAGGGAGCTGTTTTTCACTTCTCTTCTTGTAATTCTCTTTATTGTCTCTCATCCCTCCATTTCTTCACCCAGTTTTAACTAACTCTTCCTCAGCATGCCAGACTTCATAACTCCTGCCTGGGGGAGGTGCCCTGCCTCCTAGCTCTCACATCACCCCCTGCAACAGTCAGCATAGCTGACTGTGTGTATCACAGCTATTTCTTTAAGGATCTGTCTTCCCAAAGAGGTTACCAGCTCCTCAAGAAGAAAAACAGTATCTTCGTTCTCTTGGTATTTCTAGATCCTGGTACAGTATCTGGCCCACTGGAAATGTTCGGTAAGTGTTGAATGAATTAGAGTTACAAAAAACATTGCTGTTTTTAATCAGTAAAAACAATTATATAAAAAGACTGTTAAATGACCCCCCCTTAACATCAAAAATAATTTTCACCCATAAATTTGCTCCCCAAATGGGAAAACAGCTTGAGTGCTTTCTATGACCACATGTTGCTTTATAACATCAATTCTGCTTTAGAACTGTAAGTCCTAAAGACAACTGTACAAAACTATCCTCATCTTCCCTGAAGGATTAGTCTCACTTCAGATTCAAAGTCAGAAAACTAACCAGATGACCAAAAAATGTATTTTCTTATGCATTATCAGCAAAATTCATCAAAATGAAGGTAAATAAAGAAATAAAATCTCTTCATACCTGTCACATTGTTGCATTATGGAAATTTCTTTGATTATTTCCTGAAGATCCGACTCAACAGGTACTTGTTTAATTGCCACAACTTGACCAGATTCCTTATGTATTGCTTTAAACACACTTCCATAAGATCTAAAAGAAACCAAGACATTTATTTTTTTCCTTTCAAACATCGTAAGTATTAGAGAAAAATCGACAAGTTTTTGCATGTAGTCTTTTCCAATTTAAAACACTACTTAATGGTGATAAATCAAAGTAAACAAGAAAAGTGAATTATACCTTAGCTTTAATGTTTCAATTATATACTTAAAATCTACTAAAATCAACAAGTTAATATGTAAAGATTTGCTTTTTTCTTATGAATGAAAGAAAGACTTACGGTTTGTCAACTCAAACAAATGCAGCATTAAGAAGATATAAATGGAAATTAAAAGAATGAAATGTAGAATAAAAACAGCCAAAGTCTCAAGTTAGCACAAAAGGCTTAGCTCACCTTAAGCAAAATCATCCCCAGAATATCAAAGTCCCATGCCTGTTCAGACTGTATAAAAACACGTGAAACCCTCAGCTGAGGACCACAGTGGACCAAAGTTAGAGACACAGGGAATCTGGTTTCCTCTAAGTCACACATCCAAGGTCTCCTCAAACGCTCTTTCTCCTCCTCAGAAGCAAGACCACACACTGACAGGTAATAAGAGGATCTAATTTCCACTTGCCCAAAAAGCATCTCTGCTATAACCCTTGAAATTTTGCCAAGTAAACATTTCTGTGCTTTAAAAAGCAGAAACAATGAGAGAGAGAAGCCATGTATACTTTGGTATGAATGAGAAGACAAAGTAAACCCTGCTAGCACTTACTGTTCTGATTGTCAGCCAGGTACTAGGGTTGGTGTTTTACGAGCATTATCAAAGTCAACCCTCTCAATTGTGAGGTAAAATACTACCATGACCATTTTCTGAGATGAGGAAACAGAGACTCCAATAGTGGTAACCAACAAGGACAGAATTTAAACATATAAGGATTCCAAAGATCATATTCTTCTCACTATATCATTTCTATAGAAGAGAAAGAAGAACAAGCCATTGGAAGACATAGAATGTTTCCTAATATTAGAAAGCTATGCAAAATCACTTTCAAATTTATGCTCTCTTAAAATAAGTGAAAAATAAGTGATAAAACAGCTACCTTAACAAAATGAATTTTATCCTATCCTGTTTCTTTAAACTTTCAAAAGGAATTTAGTTTGATACTCAGAGACACTGTGTGTGTGTAGTCCTAATTTATACACATAAACACACACACACACACACATCCCCTTAAAAGTCATGTATGTATGTATACATACACATGTATATAAACCTGTGTGTGTGTATATATATTTCCTCAAAAGTCAATAAAGAATTCAGTGCTGGATTATCTATCATGAATTAAGCAACACTATCACTCCCTTCTGAAGTCTCATCACAGCAAAAGAGAAGCTGGGAACCACATCTTGTGGTTCCCAAAATTCCTTTCCCTGAATGAATCCCAGTTAAGAGTCTGACAATAAGAAGAATATGCATGAAATCTGAATGGCAAAAAGTTAAGGAGAAACCATCATTCTCCAGATGTAGTTGTAGCAAATGAACTGGCAGGTATGACAGACACAGTGGCCTCCTGCAGAGCTTTTGATAACCACCACACTGCTGCTACAGAATGAGATAGTTGGCGGGAGCTTCTCAAAGACTCTTAAGGATTCCAGCAGATCCCCAGTGAGCTTTTAAGAAACACCCACTGTAGTGTTTCAGGCTGAGATATTCAGTGTTGGCTTCTCTGACCTTCAGCAGCAGATTTGATGACCTTTGCATCTGTGGCCCTTCCATAAATCATTTGAGCTCCTAATTTTATAATAAACTCTCTATATCCAGAATACATAGAGTACTCAGCGGGGAGCGGGGAGCCTGCTTCTCCCTCTCCCACTCCCCTTGCTTGCACTCGTCCTTGCTTGCTCTCTGTCAAATAAATAAATAAAATCTTAAAAAAAAAAAGAAGAAGAAGAAGAAGGAGAAGAATGCTACGGTGAAAAGAAGAGTATAAATACTATAGAACAGGCTAGCTGCCCTGGCCTACACTGGACAAGTTATATAACAAATATAACAAGCTCAGAGCTTAAACCTCCAGCTCAAGACTGAGAACCAGAAAACTTCTGAATGCCCCAAAAGAATTTCTTAATTCTTGTAGGCACAGGGCTGAGACTTCCAAAAACAAACTCAAGGTCTAATCTAAGCTGGAAGCTGAATTACATTGCAAACTAAATTCACAACATCACCAGCTCTATTCTGTTAAAGTTAGGCTTTTAACTATAAAGAGAGGTAACCAGGGCGCCTGGGTGGCTCAGATGGCTGGGCGTCTGCCTTCGGCTCAGGTCATGATCCCAGGGTCCTGGGATCGAGTCCCGCATCGGGCTTCCCGCTCCTTGGGAGCCTGCTTCTCCCTCTGTTTCTCTCTGTCTCTCATGAATAAATAAATAAAATCTTTAAAAAAAAATAAATAAATAAAATAAAATAAAAAAAATAAAGAGAGGTAACCAGAGAACTGGTAATGGGACATTTAAGTAGGTATTTATTAATCTGAGTACCTTGAACCCCCCAAGTCCTAAAGGCATCCCTTGCCAACAAAAGCAACCCTATTCCCCAGTCCAAGAAGATGAGCCTCACAATGCCTAAAGACTCCATAATGACCTCACCTGAGGCAGTCACTTTTCAGGGAAATGTAAACCCTCCTCCACTAACTCACATTGCTTCCAGTCCTAAAACTACACTCAAATCTCCAGACACCAGGAGAATGAATAGAAAATCTGATGCAAGAGGACCTACTATTCATACCAAAAAAGTTATGAGATTTTGTCAGTTTTTATCAGCAGAATTCTAAAGAATATAGGATTCCAAGATTTCCAGTGAGAAAGGAATTCACGGATATGGATGCAAGACCAGAAATTCCAGACCAGTGTGTTATCTCAAACAGTTGGGAGTGCCCCTAACAGTATGCTCAGCTAGTTAACTGAAACCTGGACTCTTAAGTGATCTACACAGAAATGCCAGCGATCCTCAGTATACATTAGGGGAAGGATCAAAGGTTCAAGTATATTGAATACTGGAATGGATATATCATATGTGACTTGCTCACCTAACCCCTAACTATCTTCACTGAGAGGATCCAGAGGATACTCCCTTTCCTAGCATCACTGGAAGCTCTATAATGCAGGTCAGGGATGTCAACAGTGAAATGGACTCTCCCAATTTTAATGAATGATGGGAACCATAAAGAAGTGAAAAGAACTAGCAGCATCTTTCCACCAGAGATAAAGAGAGCATGGTAACCATTATGGGTAGCCAAGTAAGGCTGAATTTTCTTTTTTATACATCTAGGTCTGGATATTAAAGTTATTCTGGCTTCATAAAAACAACTGCAATTATGTGTCCTAAAAGACTTAGCTGGGTTGTTGGTTTTTTTTTTTTTAGTAAAATGCATATAACATAAAATTCGCCATTTTAAACACTTTAAAGTATACAATTCAGTGACATTTAGTGCATTCTCAATGTTGTATAACCATTACCTCTATCTAGTTCCAAATCATTTGAAATCTGCTTTCTGGTCTCTATGGATCTATTCTGGATTCTTCATATAAATGGAATCATATAATAATGTGACTTTTTGTGTCTGGCTTCTTTCACAAACAGAATGTTCTCAAGGTTCATCCATTCTGTAGCATGTGTCAGTACTTCATTCATTTAATGGCTAAATAATATTCCATTGTCCAGATATATCACACTTTTATCCATTCACCAGTTGATGGACATTTCCACATCTGGCTCTTGTGAATACTGGTGCTATGAGCTGGTATCTTTTTTTTTTAAGATTTATTTATTTATTTGAGAGAGTGTGCACACACACAAGTGGTGGGGGGGGGGCAGGCAGAGGGAGAGGGAGAAAGAGAATCTCAAGCAGACTTCGCACTGAGCAGAGCCCAACACAGGGCTCAATCTCATGACCCTGAAATCGTGACCTGAGTCAAAATCAAGATTTAAGGATGCTTAACCAACTGAGCCACCCAGGTGTTCCAAGCTGCTATCTTTTTAATTCATAGATAGATACCTAACTGTCCTTCCATCTTCTCCATGGTAATTGATCCATTTCAGTTTTAACTTCTTTGGGGGTCAATTTACACGATTTAAATTTTATTATGAAAGCATTAACTTTTCAACCACTAAATGAGTTGTCATTAGAGCAGCATATAGTGAGTGGTCTCTTAATTCTTCAAATTGTTTCTCTATCTTTGGTTGTATCTTCTTTCTTATTCCAAATCTTCTATTTTTGCTCTTTTTTCTTTAGTCAAAGTCAGAGGAGGTTTAACTATTTTACTGATCTGCTCAAAGAAACTGCTTTTGTATTTATCATGTTTGAATTTTATTTTCCATTTCATTAATTTAAAATATTTCTTTTATGAATTCTCTCTTCCTAATTTTTTGGTATATTTTATTATTTTCCTAAGTTCACTTATAAGCACTAAGTTCTTTTTTCTTTTGGTCTTTCTTTTTTAGTAATGAAGTTATTTAAGACTAAATATTTTCCCCTAATTACAGCTTCTCTGGATTCCACAGATATTGGCATTTGTTTCTTTTCCATTGTCTAAATAATTCATAATTTCCTCCTCAATCTTTAGGTTATCTCAGATTATGTGTCTTAATTTTCAGTAAGTATGGATTTTATTATACTGTAATTCTTTCTCATTTTAGACTATAATCAAAAATGAGACATACAAAATCTTTTCTTTGGAATTCATTAATCTATGCTCCATTAACATACCAAAAAAAAGGAATGCCAAAATATATGTAGTTATATATATGTAGATATATATAATCAAGTTTACTGATTATAATATTTACACCATCTTTGTCCCTTTTTTCTGCTACTCTTAATCAGTTCTGAAAGCAATATGAGAATCTCCCATTTGAATAAACTTTTATTAGATTCCCCTGACATTTCTAATAGCTTTCCTTCACAAATTTAATTGTCCTAGTGACTGACACATATACATTTCATATAAATTGTCTTTTAAGTCATTATCTCATGTCCCTCTTTATTCTTTATTTGGATATTAACCCTCGTTATTCACTTGAGATCTTTTAACTTTAACTAATTTACTGGATATAAATATTGCCACTCCTATTTTTTTATTTTTACTTGTATGATTATCTTTCTTATCTGGTATCTCTAATAGGAAATATCCCTACATTTCCAACCCTTTGTATTACACAGGCCTTTTATAAATAGCATATTGCTAGATTTTACATTTTAATTGACCCTACTAATTTGTCTTTTTTTTTTTTTTTTAAGATTTATCCACTTATTTGGGAGAGAGAGAGAGAGCGCGCACGAAAGAGAGAGTGCAGGAGGAGGGGCAAAGGTAGAGGGAAAGAAAAACTCCAAGCAGACTCCATGCTAAGCACAGAGCTCTACATGGGGCCTGGTCTCATGACCCCGAGATCCCGATCCAAACCAAAACCAAGAGTCAGATGCCCAACTGACTGCTCCACCCAGGCGTCCCTTAATGGGAGAACTGACATTTAGTGAAAAATATATTTCATTTTATTCCTTCCAACTTACATTTAGCTTATTACTTTACATTTTTGTTTCTCTTTTTCCTTTTCCTTGTTCTTGTTGGTTTATACCATTTTAATTCTGTTTTATGCCTTTTATTATTTTGAACATTCTTCTATACTCTGCCATTTTATTAAATGACCCTATGTGCTAAAAACGAAACATTATTTTAAATTCATATTCATATATTATTTTAAAATCATATCAACTATTCCTCTGTCTCACTGAGACACTCTATTTAAATCTATTATTCATTTTTCCCCAAGTAAAATGAGTCCCAATGTCCTGATGGCCTTATGTTCACTTGCCTAAAAAGTCAAAATCTTTCAAGTTTATTAATAAGAACACCATACAGAACAAACTAATAAACTTCTTGTGAGTCACTTTACAACACATTTCCTGCCTTTCTTATATATATATATATATTTCTCTGAAAACACTATTACCAGATCTAACACAATCCAGTCTTTATAAATACATATTTACTGCTACAAAGTATATTAATTACTATTACTATTTTTTTTCTTTCCACTTTTACTGACATATAACATTTATTAGTTTAAGGTGTACAACATAATGATTTATGTATATACTGTAAAATGATTACCACGAGTTTAGGTGACATCTACTAGCTCACAGTAAGAAAAAAAATTTTTTCTTATGATGAAAACTTTTAAGACCTCTATTAGCCACATTAAAATACTTAACATACTATTATTAACTAGTCATCATGCTATACATGTACATCCTTGGAACTTATTTATCTTATAACTAGAAGTTTGTACCTTTTGACTACTTTCACCCATTTCCCCCACTCCCCATTATCCACCCTCTGGCAACCACCAATTTGTTCTCTGTTTCTATGAGTTTGGCTTCTTAGATTCTACTTATAAGTGAGATCATACAGTATTTTACTATGACTTATTTCATTTAGCATAATGCCCTTTTGTGACTGAATAATATTCCACTGTATATATAAATCTTCCCTGACTTATAAAGCAGTTATTTCCTGATAAATCCATAGTAAGGTCAAAATATCACAAGAAGAAAATGCACTTAATACATTTAATCTACTGAACATGATAGCTTAGCCTAGCCCATCTTAAATGTGTTCAGAACACTTAATGCCAGCCGATAGTTGGGCAAAATCATCTAACACAAAGCTCATTTTATAATAAAGTGTTGAATATCTCATGTAATTAGTTGAATACTATGCTGAAAGTGAAAAACAAAACAGCTGTATGAGTATGAAATGGTTGTAAGTGTATCAATTGTTTACCTTCACTTACATGAATAAGTAAGAGCTGTGGCTTACTTCTGCTGCCCACTGCCACAAGAAGAGTATCATACTGTAGATCATTAGCCCAGGAAAGATTAAAATTCAAAATTCAACATATCGTTTCTACTGAATGCATATGACTTTTACACCATCATGAAGTTGAAAACTCATAAATCAAACCATGTAAGTTGGGGACCATCTGTATATACCACATTTTCTTTATCCATTCAATCATCAATGGGACACTTACATTGTTTCCATGTAAATAATGGTGCAGTGAACACAGGTGCAAATATCTCTTCAAGACAGTGACTTTGTTTCCTTCATATATATATATATATATATATGCCCAGAAGTGAGATTACTTGATCATATGATAGTTCTATTTTTAACATTTTGAAGAACCTCCATACTGTTTTCTATAGTGGCTGCACCAATGTTCATTCTCACCAACAGTGCACAGCAGTTCCCTGTTCTCCACACTCTCACCAATACTTGTTATTTCTTGTCTTTTTGATAATTACTATTCTAACAAGTGTGAGGTAATATCTCATGGTGGTTATGATTTACATTTCCCTGATGGTTAGTGATGTTTCATGTCCCTGTTCACCATCTGGATGTATTCTTTGGAAAAACATCTATTCAGATCCTCCACCCATTTTTTAATTGAAATGTCTGGGTTTTTGCTATTAAGATGTATGAGTTTTTTATATGTTTTAGATATTAACCCCTTATCAGATGTATCACTTGCAAATATTTTCTCCCATTCCACAGGTTGCTTTTTCATTATATTGATGGTTCCTTCACTGGGCAGAAGCTTTTTAGTTTGATGTAGTCCCACTTGTTTGCTTTGTTTTTGCTTTTGTTGCCTTTGCTTTGGGTGTCAAATCCAAAAAGTCATGTCAAGACTAACGTCAAGGAGCTTACTGCCTATGTTTTCTTCCAGGAGTCTTAGGTTTCAGGTCTTACATTCAAGTCTTTAATCCATTTTTAGTTGATTTTTGCGTATGGTATAAGACAGAAGTCCAATTCCACTCTTTTGCATGTGGCTATCCATTTTTCCCAACATTATTTATTAAAGAGACTATCCTTTCCCCATTGTATATTCTTGGCACCTTTGTCCTAAATTAATTGGCTAGATATGCATGGGTTTATTTCTGGGCTCTCTATTATGTTTCATTAATCTAGGTATCTGTTTTTATGCCAATATCATACCATTTTGATTACTACAGCTTTATAATATAGTTTGAAATCAGGGAGCATAATACCTCTAGCTTGATTCTTCATTCTCATAATTGCTTTAGCTATTTGGGGTCTTCTGTGGTTCCAGACAAATTGTACAATTGTTTGTTCTACTTCTGTGAAAAATGCCATTGGTATTTTGTTAGGGATTGCACTGAATCTGTAGATTGCTTTGGGTAACAGGGACATTTAACAATATGAATTCTCCCAATCCCTGAGCACAGAGTATCTTTCCATTTATTTGTGTCAATTTCTTCATCAATGTCTTACAGTTTTCAATAAACAGATCTTTCACCTCCTTGGTTAAATTTTTCCTAGGTTATTTCCTTCTTTTTGATGTAACTATAATTCATTTATTAATTATTTTATTAATTCTAACAACTTTTTGATGGATTCTTTGAGATTTTCTATATATAACATGATGTCATCAGCAAATAGAGAAAGTTTCATCCCTTCCTTTCTCATTCCGATATTTTTATTTCTTTTTCTTTCCTAGTTGCTCCAGTTAGGACTTCCCATACTATGTTAAATAAAAGCAGTGAGAGTGTTCATCCATGTCATACACCTGATCTTAGAAGAAAAGCTTTCAGTTTTTCACCACTGAATATGATGTTTGCCGTGGGCATGTCATATATGACCTTTATTATGTTGAGGTGTGTTCCCTCTATATTACTCCTATTCAACTGAAGAAAATATATGCTAGTGAAAGATTATATAGTATTTGAAAATTTTTTGTCATTACCTAAGGCTACTTTCATATTTTTTGTACTTACCCTTCTCCAAGTTTCTCTAATACATCAAAAACTTCTTCAGGCTGCTTAGTCAAACTGTCTTCACTCAGCTTTTTTAGCTTACTGATGAGAAAAAATAGAAAGAAAATACTTTCCTTAAGACCTTTTATAAAATTTTTAATTTTATTTTTAAGAGGAAATATGTTCACATTGTTCAAAAATCAAACAATATAAAAAAAAAAGGTAAATAGTTTCCTTTCAACCCCTCTTCTTAATCTGCCCAGAAACACCTGAAATAACTAGTTTTATTAGCTTATGAAATCTTTATACAAATATGAATATATATTTTTATTTCTCCCCCTACTTACCATACAAGATAGCATTTTATACACACTCTTTTCTATACACACTATTAAATACTTTGCAGTTTTCACTTAACAACATGTAGACTATGTTGGAGATTTCTACAACACAAGTACATAGAAAGCATCCTCAGTCTTTCTTTCTTACATCTATATCCTATACTATTGCAAAGATGTAGCATCTCTTACTCACCAATCAGTTATTTATGGATATCTAAGTTCCCTTTTGCTATTATAAACTACATGGCACTGGATAAATGCATACATAAGTCAATTCACACATGTGCCAGTACATCTGCAGGATAAAATCCCAGAAGTGAACCTGTGAGGTCCAGAGACCACACATACACATATATACACACACACAAAAATATAGAAGCATGTGTTGATAAACAAGTATATATGCTATAGGCATAATCATGTCATAACAAATAATACAATATAACTAATAAATCACTATAATAACTACATAGTAATCACTAAAGTTATTGATTACATTCTACATTTTATCTACTATAACTGTATGTTATATAAATATATATGTATATTGATAGATATTAGCAAACTGCCCTCCAGGGGGCTTATACCAATTTATTCTCCTACCATTAGTACATGAGAGAGCCTCTTTTTTACAGTTCCACCAACAAAGTACTTAACTATATATTTGGATTTCAGTCACTATGTTAGCTAAAAACTTGTTACTCAGAATAGATTTAATCTGCATTTCTCTTTTTATGAGTGAAACAGTATCTTTTAACATTGTTATGAAACTAGACCATCTATTCATTTCCCTTGCTCATTTTTCTACTGGTTTTTTTTTTTTTTTTTTTTTTTTTTTTTTTTATTTTTACCTTTTTTTTTTTTCCCTTTTTTTTTTTTTTACTTGTTTTTTTTTTTTTTTTTTTGGTCTTTTTCTTATCTGTACATAAGGTAAATTAGCCTTTGTTTAAGTTGCAAATATTTTCACTTGTATTTTGACTTCATTTATGAGGTTTTAGTTTTATACTCTGACTGCCTGCTGTAACAAAATGTGTTTCCATTTTGTTTTGCCTTCTTAAAAATCATTTACATGTATAGCATATGCAGATAAGCTGGACTCAAGAGGTGAGAGGGATTAAGCATGGTGTATTTGACAGACCAAAATTAATTCAGTACAAATGAAACATCATGTATGAAGAATCAAAATAATTCAATATGAATAAAGAAAAAGTGACCAGAAAGTAGAGAAAGCAGGGTCAGGTTTTTAAAAAGCTTTGTAAAACATGTTAAGGTGCTCTATTTAAAAATGATCATTTCCTGTATAGAAAATCTGAAGAGACCAACTGCTAGTAACAAAATTGAACTGGTAATCAAAACATTACCAAAAAATAGAAGTCTAGGATCAGATGGCTTCACAGGTGAATTCTATCTAAAGAATAGTTAATACCCATTCTCCTCAAACTATCACAAGAAATAGAAGAGGAAGAAAAGCTTCCAAATACATTCCACAAGGTCAGCATGACCCTGATACCAAAACCAAACAAAGACAATTCAAAAAAAGAAAACTATAGGCCAATTTCCCTGATGAACACAGATGTAAAAATCCTCAACAAAATATTAAACACATACAGCAATACATTAAAAAGCTCATTCACCATGATCAAGTAGGATTTATTCCAGGGATGCAAGGACGGTTCAATATTCACAAATCAACATGATACACCACATAAACAAAACAAAGGATAAAAATCATATGATCACCTCAATTGATGCAAAGAAAGCATGTGACAAAATTCACCACCCACTCAATATAAAAACTCTCAACAAAGTGGGCTTAGAAGGAAATACCTCAACACAATAAAGGCCTTATATGAAATACCCACAGTGAACATCATACTCAATAGTGAAAAAGTGAGAGCTTTTCCTTGAAGATCAGGAACAAGACAAAGATGTCCATTTTCACCACTTTTATTCAACATAGTACTGGAAATCCAAGCCACAGCAATCAGACAAGAAAAAGAAATAAGAGGCATCCATACTGGTAAAGAAAAAGTTAAACTGTCACTACCTGCAGGCGACATAGCACTGTACATACAAAATTCTAAAGATGCCACAAAAAAACTATTAGAAGTAAGAATGAATTCAGTAAACTTGCAGGACACAAAACTAATATCTAGAAATCAGTAGCATTTCTATACACTACTAGCAAAGTAGCAGAAAGAAAAGTTAAGAAAACAACACCATTTATAATTACACCAAAAAGAATAAAATGCCTAGGAATAAACATATCCAAAGAGGTGAAAGACCTATACTTCAAAAACCATAAAACATTAATGAAAGGAATTAAAGATGACACAAATAGAAAAAAATTCCATGCCCATGGATTGAAAAAACAAATACTGTTCAAATGCCCATTTTACCCAAAGCAATCTACAGATTCACTGCAGTCCCTATCAAAATACCAACAGCATTTTTCATAAAACTAGAACAAACAATCCTAAAATTTGTATGGAACCACAAAAGACACTGAATAACCAAAACAATCTTCAGAAAGAAGAACAAAGCCAGAGATATCACAATTACACATTTCAAAGCTGTAGTAATCAAAACAATAATGGTACTGGCACAGTACACAGACACACAGATCAATGGAACAGAATAGAGAGCCCAGATAAACTCACAATTGTATGGTCAATTAATCACTGACAAAGGAGGCAAGAAGATACAATGGGGAAAAGACAGTCTCTTCAAAAGTTTGTGCTGGGAAAACTGTATGGCTATATGTAAAAGAACGAAACTAGATCACCTTTTAATACCATACACAAAAATAAACTTGAAATGGATTAAAAATTTAAAGGTGAGACCTGAAACTATAAAAATCCTAGAAGAAAACACAGGCAGTAATTTCTCTGACATTAACCATAGCAACATTTTTCTAGATATGTCAATTTGACAAGACAAAGAAAAGCAAAAATAAACTATTGGGACTACATCAAAATAAAAACCTTTTGCACAGCAAAAGAAACAATCAACAAAACAAAAAAGAGAACCTACTAAATGGCAGAAGATATTTGAAAATGATGTATCCAATAAGGGGTTAATATACAAAATATATTAAGAACCTACACAACACCAAAAAATAAATTAATTAATTAATAACAATCTGATTTAAAAATGGGCAGAGGATCTGAATAGCCATTTCTCCAAAGACATTCAGATGACCAACAGACACATGAAAAGATGCTCAACATCACTAATCATGAGAAATGTAAATCAAAACCACAGTGAGTTATCACCCACACCTGCCAGAATGGCTAAAATAAAAAACTTAAGAAATAACGAGTATTGGTAAGAATGTGGAAAAAGGAACCCTCATATACTGTTCCTGGGAATGTAAATTGGTACAATCACTGTGGAAACTTGTATGGAGGTTCCTCAAAAAATTAAAAACAGAAATACCATATGATCCAGTAATTCTACTACTGAATATTTACCCAAAGAAAATGAAAACACTAATTCAAAAAGACATATGTACCCCTATGTGTATCACAGCATTATTTACAATAGCCAAGATGTGGAAGCAACTTAAGTGTCTATCAGTTTTTGAATGGGTAATGAATATGTGCTATACACACACACAGACACACACACATACACACACACACTGAAATATTACATAGCCATAAAAAAAAGTTGAGATTTCAAACAACACTGGATGGACCTAGTGGTTATCATGCTAAGTGAAATTAAGTCAGACTGAGAAAGGCAAATATCATATGATTTCACTCATACATGGAATGTTTAGAAAAATGAGTAAAAATCAAAATCAGACCTATAAATACAAGGAACAAACTGATGGTTGTCAGAGGGGACAGAGGTGGGGGATTGGGCAAAATGGGTGAAGCAGAGTGGGAAATACAAGCCTCCCGTTATGGAATGAGTAAGTCATGGGAATAAAAAGCACAGCATAAGGATTATAGTTGATGATATAATAGCGATGGATAGGGACAAATGGTAGCTACACTTCTGGTAGCCATACATAATGTGTAAACTTGCTGAGTCACTATGTGAACCTATGTGTACTATGTTCACTATGTGAATTATGTGTACACCTGAACTAATGTAACACTGTGTGTCAACAATATTCAAAAAAATAAAAAACCACTTCCTCTCTAATGCAGTGGAAATATATACAGTAAGCAAAAGTGAGAAGGTAAACTATAGTTAGGAGCAGATTCAAAATATGGATGCATAGGATACATTATTAGCAGTAAGAATGAGGAGAAGTTACTCAAAATATTAAAGAGACATTATCAACAGGAACTGGTTTTGACTAAATATCATTTGATTAAAGAGTGTCTAAGAAATAAGGGGCAAAGAGAAAACATCTCAGGAAAATATATTTAAGAAATGCTGACATGAAGGACAAGAAGGTAGTAACCATGTTAAAGGCTACTGAAAATTCAAACAACTTAAAGATTTTAAGTGCTCCATACAGAATTTCCACTTCCAACTATAAGCAAGTAACAAGATCCAGAATTATCTATCTGTAGTAAACAACTAGAAAACTCAACAAAACATAGAAAACAACTATTTTCAAACATTAGGTATCAGGGATTTCCGGACTGAGATTCCTAAGAAAAGGGAAAGAAATAAGCCCTACTGTCACCCATGCTTTAGATGGATTATAACACAGGGAAAAGTAAACTCAAACACAGGCCAATAACTTTGCTGAGTTGAAAAACAGCAATGGGAGTTTGGGAGGTAATGCAAATAAAATCTACATCACAGAAGACCTGTGAGAAGAGACCTAGCAATCTACGGAGGAACTCCCTTGACTATTTAGCTGAATACCAATCTCTACATCATTAAAAAACACTCTAAAAAAACGAACAAAATCAATTTCTCAAGGAAAAAAAATTACAAGGGAGCTGAAAGAGAACAACTCCCGGAGATCACATGCAGCTGAAAATCTTTCCCACTAAGAGAAGCTGAGAGAACTCACAATATAAATAAAGGTCACCAATAGAGGTCCCTCAATGACCTTGTTTTAGAAAGGCTACCACATCACCAAAACATAAATGCTACTTTAGATTCTCCAAACAGGAAATTAAAAACAAGTCTTAAAAACACTAAGCCAATCCACAAGGTAACTTAAATTGCATACCAGAACAAGTCTAACTCCTTAAACAACTAAGGAGCCCTCATGATTTGTGCCTTATAGAAGAGGTGCCAAAGAGATACTTAGCCCCTTCCTCCATTTGAAGACACAGCAAGGTGGCCACTATGAACAAGAAAGAAAGCTTTCACCTGACTATAACCATCCCACCACCTTCAACCTTAGACTTCCAAGCTTCCAGAACTGTGAGAAACAAATTATTTATAAGGTACCCAGTCTGGGTATTTCGTTATAGCAACCTAAACAGACTAAGACAAAAACCCAGTTTGTTTTTTGACAAGACCAACAAAATTAACAAACTCTTAGCTAGACTTGAGAGAGAGAGAGGACCCAACTAAAATTAGAAATGAAAGAGGGGACATGGGTCACAGAAATAAAAACAATTACAGGAGAGTACTATGAATAGTTATAAATGAGCAAATTAGATAACACAGAAGAAATTGTTAAATTCTTAGAAACATATAACCTACCAAGACTGAATCCTGAAGAAATAAAAAATCTCAGCAGACCTGTAACTACTAAGGAGATTGAAGGAGTAATCAAAACTCTCTCAACAAAGAAAATCCCAGAACTAAAAGGCTTCACTGGAGAATTCTAACAAACATCTGAAGAAGAATTAGCACCAACACTCCTCAAACTCTTCCAAAAAACTATAGAGGAAGGAACACTTACAAACTTACTCTGTAAGGCAAGCATCACTATGATACGAAAACCACACAAAGATACAACATGAAAACTACAGACCAATATCTTTAATGAATATTGATGCAAAAATCCTCAACAAAATACTAGCAAACTAAATTCATAACACATTAAAAGAATTATACACCATTACCAAGTGGAATTTATACCTGGAATGTAATAATAGTTCAACAAGTAAAAAGCAATAATTTAGGGGCACCTGAGTGGCTCAGTCAGTTAAGCATCTGACTCTTAATTTCTGCTCAGGTCATGATCTCAGGGTTGCTGAGATCAAGCCCCCTGTTGGGCTCTGTGCTGGAGGTGGAGCCTACTTGGGATTCCCTCTCTTCTTCTGCCCCTCACCCCCAGTTCACACACTCTCTCTCTTAAAAAAAATTTAAAAAGCAATCATTTAAAAAAATTAAGTATGAAAACCATATGATCATATCTCAATTGATGCAGAAAAAGTATTTGGCAAAATTCAACACCCCTTCAGGATAAAAACACTCAACAAATTAGAAAGAAACTACCTCAACATATCACCTTACACCCATCACCTTACACCCATTAGGATGGTGCCTATCAAAAGGTAATAAATTTAACAAGAATTTAATGTTTCTTTTACCACAATTTTATTTTTTTTAAGTAGGTCCCATTCCTAATGTGGGACTTGAACTCACAACCCCAAGATTAAGAGTCACATGCTCCATAGACTGAGTCAGCCAGGCTTCCCTCTTTTACCACAATTTTTAAAAAGGTCTTAGTGACTTAAAACAGAAAAAAAGAAAACTTTCCCCATTTTTTCATTTATTTAAAACTGTTTAAACCAAAAATAAAAACTAATGAGTTAAATAACGTATGTACAAGTAAAACATAGGACAAAATAGCACAAAGGAAAGGAGATGAAAAATGGAAGTGTACTCTTACAAGGGCCTCACATGATGTGTGAAGTGATATAAAACTATCTGAAGGAAGATTTTTGATAAGTTAAAAAGTCATATTCTAAACCTTAGAGGAATCACTAAAAACAAAAAGCAATGAGGTAACACTAATACATCAATAGTGGAGATAAAATGAAATAAAAATTACTCTATTGATCCAAAAAGGCAAGGGGGGTGGGGAGTTCAGAGAGGAACAAAGAACAGATTATGACAAATAGAAAAAATGGCAAGACTGTAGATTTAAACTAAAATACATAAGGACACTCCCCACTTTGGTTACAATAGTGTGAAGAGGCTGGGAAACGCTCCTCAAACAAAAACACTGCACAACATCATCAAAATCAACCATTTGGGGATGCCTGGGTGGCTCAGTGGTTAAGCATCTGCCTTCGGCTCAGGTCATGATCCCAGGGTCCTGGGATTGAGCCCCACATTGGGCTCCCTGCTCAGTGGGGAGCCTGTTTCTCCCTCTGCTTGAGGCTCCCCCTGCTTGTGTTCTATTACAAATAAATAAAATCTTAAAAAAAAAACATTTTGTGCCTCAAAAAAATTGACACAAAAGCAGCCAATACATTGAAAAGCATTTATCCTGGAAACCCTCCCAAAGCTTTGGATAATAACAGAAAGATTCGTGGCCTTCCAGCCTACAGCTGTTACCATCACCCATCCCCCAATGCCATCAGTAGCAGGAACTGTATTTTACCAGGACAAAGTTGACTATGAAAAATAGCACCTTTGCTGCCAGAAAAAAATGGGCTCAATTTGGGACAGGAATTGAAAACTAGCAATGTTGTCAACTAAAACTGGTAAGCCTAATAATAAATAAATTATCAAACTCATAGCTTTGACAGCCAAGCTTGGGTAAGCAATAAACCAGCCAGAAATTTAACAGGGAGATTCTGAAAATGAGAGAGCCACAGAAAGGATGAGCTCTCTACATACTAGTTACTGACTGGGAAAATATGCATATGAACACAGGAGACCCACAAAAACCCATGAAAAGTAAAAGCCAAAAAAGACTTGAAAACTAGCTCCAGCTTTGAATGTGCTCTCCAACCCATACACACCTACATCAGCAGAGAGTAGAAATCATAAAGGTTCAAGGTATTTGAGCACAGCCTCTGCCCAAATCATTGGCTGATCACTAAACTACACAGAAACAGGGGAAATCCCAAATAATCCTGGCTAGAATATAAAAATAAAACAACTGAATGGAGGCATTAATAGCCAAATACTGCAAAAAGATAGATGCCACAGTTTAGTCCAGGAAAAGTTTAAAAAAAAAAAAAAAAGGCCTAGGAGGAAAAAGGGGAGAAACCAGAGTGTCTACAGCACATTATTTTAAATGCCTTGTTTTAAATAAAACAAACAAAAAAGATTATGAAACATACAAAGAAACAGTAAAGTATGACCCATACTCACGAAAGCAGTCAATAAAATTAAAGCAATCAACAGAAAAGAAAGCAGTCATGGCAAATGATTCACAGAAGACCTAGATATTGGATATATTAGACAAAGGCTTCAAAGTGGCTGTTTTAAATATGCTTAAAAAAGTGAAACTATGTTCAAGAAATTAAAGAAAAATACCATGAAAATGACTCAACAGAGAATCTCAATAGAGAAATAGAAACTAATAAAAAGTAAGATTTAGACGTGAAAAATGTATCTTTCATGAAAAATACACTAGGAGAACACAACAGCATATTTGAGATAACAGATGAAAGAATCAACAGACTTTCAGATAGCTAAGTAAAACTATCTTCCCCCCAAAACGTGAAGAAATAGTCTCAGAGACTGGTGATAACATACAACATAGCAATACACATGTAATGGGAGTCTCAGGAAAAAAGACAGAATAAGGGTTAGAAAAAATTATTTGAAAAAACAGTGGCTGAAAACTTCCCAAATTTGGGGGCACCTGGGTGGCTCAGTCGGTTAAGCGTCTGCCTTTGGTCCTGGGATTAGCCCCACATCAGTCTCCCTGCTCAGAGGGAAGGCTGCTTCTCCCTCACCCACTGCCCTTCCCCCATGTGCATGCGTCTCATAAATAAATAAAATCTTTAAAAAAAACTTTCCAAATTTGACATTAATTTATACATCCAAGAAGGGAAACAAATCCCAAGTAAGATAAACACAAAAAGATCCACATCTAGGCACACTGTAGTCAAACTGCTAAAAGACAAAAAGTCTTGAGAAAGCAGCAAAAGAGAATGACTCATCATGAATAGTAGAACAAGAATATGATTAACAGCAGACTTCTCATCAGAAACCATGCCAGTCCAAAGATAGTGAAAGGAAACACTCAAAGGGCTAAAAGAATAGTATCTAAGAATTCTAAATACAACAAATTTATCTTCTAAAAATGCAGGGGAAATAAGGACATTCCCAGATAAACAAAAATTGAAAAAAATCTATTGCTAGCAGAACTTCTTTATAAGAAATAATAAAGAAGAAGAACTTCTGAGTTAAAGGAAATGGTAAATATTTACATAAACATAAAAGATATATTTATCTTTGAAAACATAAGATTATTTGAATCAACAATTACAGTATTGTATTACTGAAATTATAACAAACTTAGGTATGATATATTTATATATACAAATATAAATAGATATGTGATATATTTTTATATACAAACATAGATATAAAAGAAAGGGAAAAGAAATCGAGTTATATTGAAGCAAATTTGCTATGTTTTACTGGAATTAAGTCAACCCAAAGTTGATTACAATAAAAATAAATACTACAATCCCTAGAGCAACTACTAAGGAAAAACTGGAAAAAATGTAGTTAACAAAATTCTATTAGCTAATTACATTAAATATATATGGAGCCAACCAACACTGAAGAAATACAATATAAGAACATATTATCAGCAACTATATACCAACAAATTAGGCAATCTGGAAGAAATGGATGCATTCTTAGAGACATATAAACTACCGAAACTAAAACAGGAAGAAATAGAAAACCTGAACAGACCCATAACCAGCAAGGAAACTGAAGCAGTAATGAAAAATCTCCCAACAAGAGTCCAGGGCCGGATGGCTTCCCATGGGAATTCTACCAAACATTTAAAGAAGAATTAATACCTATTCTTCTGAAGCTGTTTCAAAAAATAGAAATGGAAGGAAAACTTCCAAACCTTTTCCATGAGGCCAAGATTACCTTGATCCAAAAACCAAACAAAGACCCCACCAGAAAGGAGAATTACAGACCAATATACCTGATTTACATGGATGCAAAAATTCTCACCAAGATACTAATCAATAGGATCCAACAGTACATTCAAAAGATAATTCACCACAACCAAGTGGGATTTATTCCTGGGCTGCAAGGGTGGTTCAACATCCAGAAATCAATCAACGTGATACACTACATTAATAAAAGAAAAGACAAGAAACATATGATCCTCTCAATAAATGCAGAAAAAGCATCTGACAAAGTACAGCATCCTTTCTTGTTAAAACTCTTCACAGTGTAGGGAAAGAGGGACCATACCTCAATATCATAAAAGCCATGTACAAAAAGCCCACAGCGAATCTCATTCTCAATGGGGAAAAAGTGAGAGCTTTTCCCCTAAGGTCAGGAACAGAGCAGGGATGTCCACTCTCACCCCTGTTGTTCAACGTAGTACTGGAAGTCCTAGCCTCAGCAATCAGACAACAAAAAGAAATAAAAGGCATCCAAATGGGCAAAGAAGTAGTCAAACTCTCGCTCTTCACAGATGACATGACACTCTATGTGGAAAACCCAAATGACTCCACCCCAAAATTGCTAGAAGAACTCATACAGGATTTCAGCAAAGTGGCAGGATATAAAATCAATGCACAGAAATCAGTTGTATTTCTACACACTCACAATGAGACAGAAGAAAGAGAAATTAAGGAGTCAATCACATTTACAATTGCACCAAAAACCATAAGATGCCTAGGAAAAAACCTAACCAAAGAGGCAAAGGATCTGTACTCAGAAAACTACAGAACACTCATGAAAGAAATTGAGGAAGACAGAAACGGAAAAATGTTCCATGCTCATGGATTGGAAGAACAAATATTGTTAAAATGTCCATGCTACCTAGAGTAATCTATACATTCAATGCAGTCCCTATCAAAATACCATCAACTTTTTCACAGGGCTGAAAGAAATAATCCTAAAATTTGTATGGAACCAGAAAAGACCCCGAATAGCCAAAGGAATGTTGAAAAAGAAAAACCAAAGCTGGTCACATTACAATTCCAGACTTCAAGCTCTATTACAAAGCTGTAGTCATCAAGACAGCATGGCACAAAAACAGACACATAGATCAATGCAACAGAATAGAAAACCCAGAAATGGACCCTCAACTCTATGGTCAACTAATCTTCAACAAAGCAGGAAAGAATATCCAATGCAAAAAGGACAGTCTCTTCAAAATTGGTGGTGGGAAAATTAGACGGCCACATGCAGAAGAATGAAACTGGACTTTTCTTATACCATACACAAAAATAGACTCGAAATGGATGAGAGACCTAAACTGAGATAAGAATCCATCAAAATCCTAGAGGAAAACAAGGGCAGCAACCTCTATGACCTCAGCCGCAGCAACTTCTTGCTAGACCTGTCTCCAAAGGAAAGGGAAACAAAAGCAAAAATGAACTATTGGAACTTCATCAAGATAAAAAGTGTTTGCCAACAAAGGAAACAGTCAACAAAACCAAAAAACAACTAACAGAATGGGAGAAGATATTTGCAAATGACATTTCAGATAAAGGGCTAGCATCCAAAATCTATAAAAAACTTATCAAACTCAACACCCAAAGAACAAAAAATCCAATCAAGAAATGGGTAGAAGACATGAACAGACATTTCTCAAAAAAAGACATACAAATGGCCAACAGACACATGAAAAAATGCTCCACATCACTTGGCATCAGGGAAATACAAATCAAAACCACAATGAAATACCACTGCACACTAGTCAGAATGGCTAAAATTAACCACTCAGGAAACGAGAGATGTTGGTGAGGATGTGGAGAAAGGGGAACCCTCTTACATTGTTGGTGGGAACACAAGCTGGGGCTGCCACTCTGGAAAACAGAATGGAAATGCCTGAGAAAGTTGAAAATAGAACTACCTTAGCATCCAGTAAGTGCACTGCTAGGATTTACCCCAAAGATACAGATGTAGTGATACGAAGAGGCACCTACACCTCAATGTTTACAGAAGCAGTGTCCACAACAGCTAAACGATGGAAAGAGCCAAGATGTCCATCGACAGATGAATGGATAAAGAAGATGTGGTACGTGTGTGTGTGTGTGTATATATATATATACATATACACATTTCATTTTTTTGATGGCTGAGTAGTATTCCATCAGCCATCAAAAAAATGAAATCTTGCCATTTGCAATGATGTGGATGGGACTAGAGGGTATTATGCTAAGCGAAATAAGTCAGTCAGAGAAAGACAATTATTATATGATCTCACTCATATGTGGAATTTAAGAAACAAAACACAGGATCATAGGGGAAGAGAGGAAAAAATAAAATAAGATGAAATCAGAGAGGGAGAACCATAAGAGACTCTTAATCATAGGAAACAAACTGAGGGTTGCTGGAGGGGAGGGGAGTGAGGGCATGGGGTAAGTGGGTGATGGACATTAAGGAGGGCACATGATGTAATGAGCACTGAGTATAAGACTGATGAATCACTGACCTCTACCTCTGAAACTAATAATACATATGTTAATTAATTGAATTTAAATAAAAAATAAAAAATTTTGGGGGGCGCCTAGGTGGCTCAGTCGTTAAGCATCTGCCTTCAGCTCAGGTCATAATCCCAGGGTCCTGGGATCGAGCTCCGCATCAAGCTCCCTGCTCGGTGGGGAGCCTGCTTCTCCCTCTCCCACTCCCCCCGCCTTGTGTTCCCTCTCTCACCGTGTCTCTCTCTGTCAATTAAATAAATAAAATCGTTTAAAAAAAATTTTTTTTTAAAAGAAAGTATGATAAACTCAGTTAAAAAAAATCTTGAACTTTAAATTAATTGAATTGGACATTTAATTTAATCATTTGTCAAGTTCAGATCTAGTCACCTGAAAGGAATCTTTTCACCCAGATTTTTTAGAGAAGTATAAAAGCAAAAATCCCCAAATAGCGTTTTATACAGAGTAATTTATTATTTTAGTCTGTAAAATTCAGTGAACAGTCTTACCCTCCACCCTGTGACTTCTGCTATTGCCAATACCACTCTAAGAATTGTTAAGTAGAAAGCAGAAATGATCAGAATTTAACTTCTTAGTTATCACATTACTGTCACATTTATTTGTAATTAAGCATTTTATGCTAATCCTGAATTCATAGCTTGCTGTGATTAGCATACAAATGTAAGCCAATAATACATTCATAATTCTCTTTTTTTTTTAAAGATTTTATTTATTTATTTGACAGAGAGAGACACAGCGAGAGAGGGAACACCAGCAGGGGGAGTGGGAGAGGGAGAAGCAGGCTTCCTGCCGAGCAGGGAGCCCGATGTGGGACTCGATCCCAGGACCCTGGGATCATGACCTGAGCCGAAGGCAGTCGCTTAACCAACTGAGCCACCCAGGCGCCCCATAATTCTCTTTAAAGGCTTAAGTTAAACTGTCCATAAACTAATGAGTAATTTTTTAAAAATCATGCAATTTCAGTTGCCACAAACTTTTCTACAACTCATGCATTGCTGGAATAGAAATGATTCTTTTGTATTAGAGGAACTGTGAAGATCTGAAATAACCAAATGGTTAGTTAACATACAAAATCCTATAAAATAAAAAATAAAAGATGTTTACTTTAAAATTGAAGCTATTGTTTAATATTTTAAATTATGTGAAAAATAAATATGAAGAATTTCAAAAGAAATATATATATATATCATTCCAATTAATAGACAGATTGTGAAATTGGATTAAAAAGGCAAGATCCAACTACATGCTGTCTACAAAAAACTCACCTTAAATATAAAGACACACACAGGTTAAATAAAAGGCTGGAAAAATACATACCGTGTGAAACTAATCAAAACAAAGCTGTATTGATATCAGTCAAAGAAGACTATGGAAAAATTAATGTCAGCAGAGATAAAGAAGGATATTTCATAATGATAAAAGGGTCAATTTACCAGAAGACATAACAACCCTATACACATGTAAGAACCCTAAAACACAGCTTATAAAAATGGAACAAAAACTGAAAGAATTGAAAGGAGAAAAGGACAAATCCAAAATAATCATTGGCGATTTCAACACTCCTCTCTCAATAATTGATACAGTAAGTTTACAAAAAATCAGTAAGGATATAGAAGACAAACAATACTACCAACCAATTTAAGTTTTTTATTTCATATCTTTTATTTCTAGTTTCTTTATTTATACAATTTTTTTCAATAATTTCCATTGCTCTGGTAAATTCTCCTAACTCTTCACAGGTGTTGTTCACCTTTCACCAGATACTTTTAACATAGTAATCATTGTAACTTCAGAGTCTCTGTATCTGGATCATCTCTGGTTCTGGTTTGGTAGACTATTTCATCTTCTGACAAAGAATCATTTTCCTTGCTTTCGGAGGTATTGTATCATTTTCACTTGAATTCCAGACATCCCACCCCACCCCACCCCACCCCGACACACACACAAACACTGATACAGAATTACGTAGTCTAAGTGGCTCTGGGGGAACAAAAAAGGCACATATATGATACAGGAATTGTGTCCTAATATATAAAGAACTCTTATCAATAGTAAGACAAAAATCCAAAAATAAAAATGGTGAAAAATGTAAGCATTCACAAAAAATATACAAATGGCTAATAAGCACATTGTGTCATGAGGGAAATAAAAAATAAAACTACAGTAAGATACCACCACCCACAAAAATGGCTAAAATTAAAAAGACAATACCAAGTATTGGTAAGGAGGTAGAACAAGAGAATCTCTCATACACTGATATTGGAAAAGTTAAACAGTCACCTTAAAAAAAACAGATTAGCAGTTCTTCTAAACTTATAAGCACACACTTATACAATTCTACTTCTAGGTATTTACCTGAGAAAAATAAGAACAAATGTCCACCAAAGACCTGTACACAAATATTCATAGCAGCCTTATTCAAAACAACTAAAAACTGGAAAAAAAAATCCAAATATCCATCAACTAGTGGATGAATAAACAAACTATGGTAAATCCATACACTAGAATACTGAAAGGGTTCTATTCAAAGCCCCCTCCCCTGCCAAGCTTACAGACAAAACTCACAAGTGTCTGTACTTGGTCCTAAACGCTCTGTTTTTCCAGGTCATGGTGCCCCTCATTCTCAGGAAATAGACCACAACCACAAAACATACTCTTCTCTAGCTGGACCACAACCCACATCCCAGACAAACCATGAACAGAGCCCCCAAGAAACCTGTCACCTCGTGCTCTACCTGGCCAAGAGATGACCACCTCTTCACACACCCTCCCCCATTGGCACAGCTACAACCCTCTCACATCCTTAAAACTCCTTAAAAGGCCCAGCCTAATAGAAACTTGGGGACATCTCTCATGATGTCTGGCCTCTCTCCCTTTGAGAGTGAATGAACTCTGTCCTGCTTGTTGCTCTGTGTTTTGTGCAATTCCTTGCTTCCCACATCACTGGCCACCCTAACAAATACTCTGCAATAAACCTAACTACTACATTCAAGATCCTAAACAAATCTCAAAATGATTATTGTTGAGCCCCCCCCCCAAAAAAGAGTTAATTTTATTCTATGTAAATTACATCTCAATAACAATTACCAAAAAAAAAAAAATTATCTAAATGTAGTTGTAAGGAGGGACGCCTGGGTGGCTCAGTTGGTTAAGTGTCTGCCTTAGGCTCAGGCCATGATCCCAGGGTCTTGGGATCGAGTCCTACATAGGGCTCCTTGATCAGCAGGGAACCCTCTCCCTCTGCCTGCCGTTCTCCCTGCATGTGCTCTCTCTCTGACAAATAAATAAATAAAATCTTTAAGTGAAGAGGTAGAGACAACAATTATGGATCACCCTCCACTTGAAGTTTCTGGAAAGGATAAGTGACTGGAGACATGAGTTTGAGAAAGAAGATAAAGGATGGGCAGACTTAAACAGTAGATTAATGGTTATGGGAGCTCTTATATATTGACTTCTATTTGCTTTAGGAAGTCAGAGGGATAGTCATCTGAGTGAGGAAGTTAAAATCTGAGATTTGAGAATATAGGACTATATTTGAAACAGCCAGAGTGGAGAACAAACACAAAACAAAACAGAACACCTCATAAAGTTTAAAAGGATGTCTAGATAGCACTGCAGGCCTTGTTGAGGCCTAGTGAAAGAACCATCTTTGAGGTTTCGTATTTTCTTCAGCACTGCTCAGAAGTCTTAAAGTGTGTAAGGAAAAAAAGCACACAGTGGAATCTGGCATTTTGCCAGACACATGCTACAGAAGAACAATGGGACAAAGGAATTAAAGATATTGGCGAAAGAATGGCTAAGACATGGATGTGGTAAGAAAGAAAGAAAAATAGGAAGGGGCTAATGAGCAGGGGGAAAGAGCAAAGTAGGTACTATGAACCAAAGACTATATACATATCCCTACCAGAAAGAGTCAGTCTCTTAAATTTTCAAAAATATTCACTACTATGCCTCAGAAAGCAAAGGTGCTTCATGTCCTTCATGGCTAAGTAAGCACAAGCAACTCACAATGAGCCATCCACATGATATAGTTAGGGAGACATGCTTATACTAACAAATCTTTTTAATACTAAACCAAAAGGTAATCTAACCACTACATACTTCTTCAGAAGTTACAAAAGTTTTCTCCAAAGCAGGCTCATAATCTGGCTCACTTTAAACAAACAAGTCATAGGTCCTCCAAGGGAATCCAGTAAACACTAAGAATTTTCTATTACTTCACAGATCTTATTTTCTCAACATGTTGAACAACGGAAATGTTACTAATGTAACTGAGGCAAAAAGATGGTCTCTGGGGTGTCTGTCAAGTGAAAACACATGATTTCTTTTGGTAAACAATTCCTGTTTTATGTCATTTGTCTTTATTTCCTCTTTCCCTTTCTGCTGTTTTAAATGAAAACTAATCATTTCAATTATGGTTTAATTTTAAATAATTTTTATATTGTCGGCTTTGAAAACCCTTACAGCTAAAAAAAACTTCATAATTAAAAGCCAATTTAAAATACATATATACATACACACACATTTTCCTATTTTATTGCCTTGGCAAACACAATACAATGAGCATAATTTCATCTATACTTGACATACTGCTGTTTTCAACACCCTGGAATTTCATCATAACTTTATGTTTGTAACCAGAGGTCCAAAAAATTCTTAACTAGTGCCTTTAGAACATACACTCTCCCAGGTGCTAGGGAATTCCGTGAAGAACAAGTAATGCACAAGATATTTCTCTTATAGAACTGGATAGATAGGGCTTATTACATACTTAAGCAGACATACCACAGAACTGTCTTATTAAAACAAGTAAGTGGCAGTCATTTCTGGGCGGCATGGGACAGAGTGGTCAACGGCCTGCGGAGCAACATGCCTAAGCTTTATTTGTGACTGCTGTGGCACATACCTCAACCATGACTCTCCAGCTATGAGAAAGACACACCGCAGCGGCGGGAAACACAAAGATAACGTGAAAGACTATTGTCAGAAATGGATGCAAGAGCAGACTCAGAGCCTGATCGACAAAACAACCCCCACATTTCAACAAGGAAAAATACCTCTGCTCCTCCTCCTGCAGGGGCAATGATCCTGCCTCCCCCCAGTCTCCCAGGTCCTCCTCGCCCTGGTATGATGCCAGCACCCCATATGGGAGGCCCTCCTCCTCCTGGGATGATGCCAGTGGGACCTGCTCCTGGAATGAGGTCGTCTATAGGAGGCCACATGCCAATGACGCCTGGGCTCCCAATGATGAGACCTCCTGCCTAATCCATGATGCCCACTTGGCCAGGAATGACTCGACCACACAGATAAGGCGATATGGGAACCTCTTTATATCCATTTTATATTACTTGTTCTACTTCGCCAGGAGACTATGGTGCTGAGACTCTGGGTGTTTTTGAACAACATGACAAGGAAAACTTGCTCCCCCTTCCTATCAAAGAGAGAACAGGTTTTGCAGGGGAATAATGACCCAAAAAAATCAATTTTCCTTTGTACTGTGAAATGTGAAAATAAAACTGTCAACTGTTTTAGTTAAAAAACAAACAAGTAAGTGGCTAATACTGTCTTTTCCTTTCCCGTCATTTGACCTTCTATCTCATAAAGCAGGAGAGAACAATCTATTATACTGCCATTGCTAATACCATGAGGAAAAGCAGTCTTCTCCCACATTGTTTTCAGATATTAGAATTTTTTTTTTTTTTAGCTACAACCAACTTCTCCAGTAATTCAGTATTTAAATGCCCACTTCAACCTTACCCTCATCCACAAGCTTGTTTATCTCACTTTCGTATTTCCTGTTCAGTGTAAGAATTTCTGTTAATATTTTTTCCAAGGTCCCAATATAATTGGGAGGGTGGAGGAATCATTCTATATTGACTAATCTCAGTTTTCTCCAAATTCTCCTCGATATTTTATCATTCAAGAATAAGTTACAATTGGGGCACCTGGGTGGCTCAGTCGTTAAGCGTCTGCCTTCGGCTCAGGTCATGATCCCAGGGTCCTGGGATCGAGCCCCGCCTCTGGCTCCCTGCTCTGCGGGAAGCCTGTTGCCCCCTCTCCCCCTCCCCCTGCTTGTGTTCCCTCTCTCGCTGTGTCTCTCTGTCAAATAAATAAAATCTTTAAAAAAAAAAATAAGTTACAATTAAAATTACACCTCAAATAAGGATATTATGGTGATATACTGTTTAATATTCTTATCTTTTAGAGATGCATACTGAAATAGTTAAGAAGGCTATGGGGGCGCCTGGGTGGCTCAGTTGGTTAAGCGTCCGACTCTTGATTTCGGCTCAAGTCACGATCTCAGGGGTCATGGGACTGAGCCCCATTTGGGGCTCTGTGCTCAGTGCAGATCATGCTTGTCCCTCTCCCGCTGCTCCTCCCCAACACCTGCTCGCACGCTAATAAATAAATAAATAAAATCTTAAAAAAAAAAAAGAACGCTATGATATGATATCTGGGATTACTCCAAAATATTAAAGGGTGGGGGATGTGTATGGAAATATAAATTATGTAAGATTGGCCAGATGTATTAAATTGTTCAAATTGGGTGATGGGTACACAGAGGTTTATTCTCTCTTCTTTACAAAACTGCTTCAAGTTTTCCATAATAAAAAAAAAATTTAAGAGTAAATGGTAGGAATTAAATGAACTGCAACTGGTCTAGGAAAGAAAAAATGTATATTCACTGTAAATTATAACAAAATACAGAAGTAAATTAAATGCCTAAACATATATTATAGAACATCTATTCATGAGATTATCAAGTAGCCACTAAAAATCATCCTGTAGAAAATTCACTGACATAAAACAAGTGAATATATTGCTAAAAGAAAAAAAGGGCAGGTTACAAAATAATGTGCACAGAATTAAATCATTCTCATGTTTTCTTTTAAGCATTGGTGTATTTGCATATGTACATGCACACAAACACACTGGCACCAAACTACTAGTAGACTTTGTTTTGTTCACTGCTATATCCCCAGCACCAAAAACTGTGCCCAGGACATAAGAGGAATTCAAATATTCGTTGCAGGTAAATATTTTAGGATTCCAAGCACCAAGGTTTGATTTGAGGGGTGACTCTATCTTATGCTTTTGTTCCATAAGGTTTCTAAAATAAACATTCATTTTTTTATATAATTGGGGGAAATTTTTAAAAATTGTATAAGAAAATTAAAATTTTTCTGCATGACTCAATAATTGTTTCATGAAATGCATTTTATAAAATCATTTTATACACTGAAAAGAAAGGCCTCTTTATAGGCTGAATTAATAAACTGACCAAGGCAATCAGAACTAGTAAAATCAGTATCTGTTAATCAGTCTTATTCTTGTGAGTGAGTTTTGCAACTGCTTAGGAAATACTATCTTTACAAAAACTAAACTTTCTTTTTTTTTTTTTCCTTAAGATTTATTTATTTATTGGGATGTCTGGGTGGCTCAGTGGGTTGGGCATCTGTCTTAGGCTCAGGTCATGATCCCAAGGTCCTGGAATCGAGTCCCGCACCAGGCTCCCTGCTCAGCAGGCGGCCTGCTTCTCCCTCTGCCTGCCACTCTCCATTTGTGCTCACTCTCTCTCTCTCTCTCTGTCAAATAAATAAATAAAATCTTTTCAAAAAATTTATTTATTTGACAGAGAGAGAGAGAGATAGCACAAGAGGGAGGGGAAAAAGGGGAAGGGAGAAAGAATCTCAAGCAGACTCAGTACTCAGTGCGGAGCCTGACGTGGGGCTCAACCTCACAACCCTGAAATCACGACCTGAGCTGAAAGCAAGAGTTGGTCAGTCGCTTAACCAATTGAGTGACCCAGGCATCCCCAAAAACTAGTATTTTTTAAAATGCATCTTCAACATGGGTACAAAAACTGACCAAACTGTATTTAAAAATTCATCCATTTATATTCATTTAATATACACTTACTGAATTTGTAGACATTAAGCTACATGCTGGGGTAATGCAAAGAAAGTTAAAATACAGCCCTTGAAAACCCCAAACTCCTAATACAGTAGGAAAGACAAATACATAAGAGCTAAACGAAATGTAATAATAAAGGTTGTTAACATTTATTAGGGCTTTTATTGGCCTTGTGCTGGGCACTTAATAAGCATTTTCTCATTTAATCTCTGTAACAACTTTTTTGGTAGCTACTAAAATATTCTCAGTTTTTAAGTAAGGAAACTAAGGGTTAAGTGACTTCCCCAGCTGCCTGGTCAATAAATAGCAAAACAAAATCAAAACCAAGGTCTGTCCAAGATATGGTTATGGAGCCTTCTCACTGTTAGGAAGCTAGCAAATACCAAAGCACACTCATTAATTTCCATCTATTACTACATCAAGTATCATACATCAGTCTCATATTTAAGGGGGATATTCTTTTGTAAGTGTTCCCAAGAATTTCTCATCTTCTAATCAATTAGTTATTTCTACTCTGAAATGTACTATTATAGACACTAAACTACGACCTCCTAGAACAGGACTTAGCAGCTGCTTTGTTTCTCCCAAAGCTATACTATGCGCTCAAGAGATTAAACAGATAAACTTTTAGCTTGCTGTATGCTTCTTAAATTCAAATCACCATACCATATTATATGAGATGATATATGGTCTAGGCAAATAGCAATTTAAATTACGTTTTAGGAAATGTGGTATGGGGAGCCAAAGAGATGAAGTTCTGAACTACATTATGGTGATTATGGTAATGGTGGAATACTGCAAACTGTGTAAGATAAACATACTCTTCCTCCAGAGATTTCTTCCCAATCTTCTAAATGTCCTACAAGCCAAATTCCACAATGGCGAAGAGAACTAAACAACTGTAAAACTAGGGCATGGTTTTGTCTCTTGCCACCCAGAAATGTGGTCACAAGGATCTGGGCTTAAAAAGTTAACAGTCGAAATGACAGGAAAGAACAAATTCAAGAGAAATTCTGAAAGAACCATCATTTCTAACTGCATACAAGATAAAAAGATGAAAGAGGATCTAACTGATCCTCTCAATCCCCTGATTTCCATAACCTCCACTCTAGCCACAGTGGGCTATTCCTTGAAGGTCCTGAATTTTCACATCATACGTTTTTCAAAAATCACATAATCACTGTACTATAAAGGGCAGATATTGTAGAGTTATTTGTACATGATGCAAGATATAGAGGTAATATTTCTATATGTCCATTCTCTCTTACCTGATCTTGTCAGTTAACCACTTCTTTAAAGATACACTCAAAAAAGTCTTCTCTGGGACGTCTGAGATAACCTTCTGTCCTCTACCACCATCCCTACCCACCTACCCACCCAAACACAAAGAACTAATCCCGTTGTCAACTATCGTCCCATAGCACTTAGCACACTGAGTGTCCTTGCATTATTTATTTACTGTATGAGCTTATCACTACAGCTAAAATGGGAATTCCATGAAGATATGGATCATGTCTCATCTAGCCTCATATCTGCAGAATCTCACACACTACTGTTTAGTAAACTTTTCTTCAATAAATAAATGAATAAACAAATGAAAAAAAATTTTCTAACTACTAGAGACCTTATGGAACTTCAAAATGCCAGTCACTCACACAGTGCCCTTAAGGAGAAAAACCTATCTTCCTGTATAAGTTGTTACGGTTCATCACATGCTATTTCAAATTAAATCAGCTTTACCATCCCGGCAATAAAAAGTAAATATAGCTAGACGTTGATCCAGAGGCCAAAAGCATCCATACAAGGGCTGAAATGGCCAACAGGGATGTTCCAGATTTCATGGTTGCAAAATGGCCCAATTAACCTTAGGTTTCAGAAAGTGTAAATGCTATGTGAACAAAGATGACAAAGGTCATGGGAGCTCATGTCATTTTTCCAAGTGACTCTAAGCTGCTACTTCCTTTATTAATGGAGCCAATTCCACAAGCCAGGATTAGAGACACTGAAGCTCATATGGAACAAGCAGCTGACTAGGCACCTTCCCATGCTACCCCATGCACATTTCCTGAGTTATCCTTGCACTAAAATTCTATTACTGAAGATAATCTGTATCTCTCTTCCTTTTGGTCTTAGAGGACATAAGGAACAGAGTAACTAACACAGGAAACCAAGCAGAAGGAAAACACACACACCAAATGCAAACTGGCAAAAGAGTGACATCACTAACCAGTAGAGAGGTTAGATGGAAGACAGGAATTCTGTTTTGAACATATTGCTTTTGAGGAGACAGCAAAGTAGTCAAATGTTATTTAGTAGATTGAAAATACTGAATAAGACTGAACACAGAAGACTGATTCTCAAAAGTATGTATTTATGGGTCATTTCAATCAAAGTTGAAGCCGTAAGAGTGGATAAACTCACCAAGGAAATAACTACATAAAAAGAGGAGGAAGATAGGACACAGAAAAATGCAAGGTCAGTGTCAATTATGAATTGGAAAGAAGAGCACATAAAACAGAGAAACAGAAGCAAGAGAAAAATCAGAAGGCCAGAGAAAAAGAAAACTTGAAGAAACAGAGATAGAGGGGCGCCTGGGTGGCTCAGTCTGTTAAGCGTCTGTCTTCGCTCAGGTCATGATCCTAGAGTTCCCAGATCAAGCAGAGTCTGGGCTCCCTGCTCAGTGAGGAGTCTGCTTCTGCCTCCCCTCCCCATCCCCCACTCCTGCTCTCTCCCTCACTCTCTCAAATAAATAAGATCTTTAAAAAAAAAAAAAAAAAAAACAGAAAAAGATATAAGAGGGATAAGAACAGAAAAAAGGTTTCTGATCTCCTCAAGCAATGTCTAAAAACCTGTTACCTTAAAGCAGTTTTGTTAGATAGACAAGGCCTGAGCATGTTTCAACAGAATGAAGTCTTACAAATAGAGATTTTAAAGATTCTAGAATCGGGGAACAAAAATGTGACTATAGGAATAAAGTTATAAAAGTATAAGAAGGGACGTGTTCAAAAGTTACATGAAAGTTAGGGGCGCCTGGGTGGCTCAGTTGGTTAAGCGACTGCCTTCGGCTCAGGTCATGATCCTGGAGTCCCGGGATCGAGTCCCACATCGGGCTCCCTGCTCGGCGGGGGGGTCTGCTTCTCCCTCTGACCCTCTTCCCTCTCGTGCTCTCTGTCTCTCATTCTCTCTCTCAAATAAATAAATAAAAAATTTAAAAAAAAAAAATAAGTTACATGAAAGTTAGAAAGAGAGGAAATTGCCTTCTACAATACAAGCAAAAATTATGTAGGAACTATAATCAAATGAAATTAAGATGAACTACTATAAGGTAGTTCTTCTGTCTGCCAGTCATAGAATTTCAACCTTCTCTACAAAATAGATGAAGTCTTCTGTGTAATATTACGTGAAAATATAAGGGTTAAGACAAAAAAAGAAAGTGCAAATTTAGGGGACTGGAGCTCTGAAGCTAGTCAGGAGTTAACAGCTTTTTCTGAAAGTCTGTTAACACCAAACTAGCTCCATGCAAGAAACAGGCCAGTCATAAAAGACTTAAGAAAAAAAAAAAACGAAAGGACTATATTTAATCCTCTTCCTTTCCTTTCTCTGTTTCCAGCTTTGGAGCAGCAGTTACAAGTTTGTAGACAGGCTGTAACTTCTGCTAAGGACGTCTCTTTAGCTTTGAAGAGAATGAATGAAAGACACTTCAGAAGAAGGCACAGCCAGCTGTTTATAATGGACTAAAAGTTCACTTTGTTTTGTTTTTCTAGTTGCGGTAAAATATACATAACATAGAATTTATTATTTTAACTATTTTTAACTATTTATTTTATTTAACTATTTTTAAACTTTTTTAACCATTAATTTTTTTATTTTATAACTTTTTTAACTATTTTTTAACTACTTACTATTTTATTTTTTACTTACTATTTTAACTATGTTTTTAAAGATTTTATTTAGTTACTTATTTGAGAGAGAGAGAGTGTACAAGTGGGGGTACTGGAGAGGGAAAGCAAGAATCTCAAGCTGACTCCACAGTGGGCAAGCGCAGCCTCAATCTCACGACACTGAGATCATGACCTGAGTTGAAACCAAGAGTCAGACGCTTACCCGCCTGAGCCACCCAGGCACCCCTTACTATTTTAATTATTTTTAAGTGTACACTTAAGTGGCATTAAGTACATTCATACTGTTATGCAACCATCACCACTATCCATCTCCAGTTTTCATTATCCCAAACTAAAACTCTTAATCCATTCAACAACTTGACATTTTCCCCTGCCCTCGTCCCACTAACCACCATTCTACTTTCTGTCTTGATGAACTTGGCTACTCTAGGTACCTCATGTAAGTGGAATCATACAGTATGTGTGTCTTGTGGCTGGCTTCTTTCAGTTAGCATGTTTTTAAGATTCATCCATGTTGTATGTAGCATGTATTACAATTTCCTTCCTTTCAAAGTTGAATAACATACCAGAATGTATATACCACATTTTGCTTATCCATTCATCTATCAGTGGACACTTGGGTTACTTCTACCTTTTAGCTATTGTGAATAATGCTGAAAATAAACTCTGGTGCACAGACATCTCTTTGAGTCCCTGCCTTCAATTCTTTTGGATATATACCTAGAAGTAGAATTCCTGGATCATATGGTAATTGTATGTTTCATTTCTTACAGAACCATCACACTGTTTTCCACAGTGACTGCACTATTTTACATTCCAATGTACAAGTATTCCAATTGCTACACATCCTAGACAATACTTATTTTCTGGCTTTAAAGGAAAAGAAGCTGAGACAACACCTATTTTCGGGAAATAGATATAAATATAGATACAGATACAGTTACAGATATATAGATAAAATAGCCATCCTAAACAGTATGACATGATCTCATTGTGGTTTTGATTTGCATTTCCCTAATGAGGAGTAATGTTGAGCTTCTTTTCACAGATTTACTGTCTATATGGAGAAATTTTGTCTATTTGGAGAAATGTCTATTCAAGTCCTTTGCCCATTTTTTACTTGGGATGTGTGTTTTGGCCAAAGACTTTTAAAGAGAGACATAAATGAAGGCTTTCTACATTGCTACTCCTAGCTCCCTAGTCAGGAATAATTAGGATATGCCTTCTAGATCTCTTGGGAAACTAATCATGGAGAGGAGGTCTGGTCAGAGTGCAAATCTGGCAGAAGAAAAGAACTTCCAACTCTGCAAGAACAGAGGTTCCTTCCTTTTAAAGGTCCTTCCACCTCATTTCAACTCTGTCATTTTCAATGTGTTTTTCTTTCATGCCAAATTTCCCTGTATTTTAGTAATCACACTACTGGTAGCTATTTAGTAAGTCAGAACTTTTATTAACATACGGTTACTGATGCCATATGCTAAGCACAATGTTGCATCTTACATGCAGTATCTCATTTAAATTTAAGTTCTCGGAGCACCTGGGTGGCTCAGTCGGTTAAGCGTCTGCTTTCAGCTCAGGTCATGATCCCAGGGTCCCTGCTGAGTGGGGAGTCTGCTTCTCCCTCTTCCTCTGTCCTTCCCCCCCGCCAGCTTGTGCACTCTCTCTCTCTCTCTCAAATAAATAAAACCTTTAAAAAAAAAACAAAATTTAAGGCATGCCTGGATGGCGCAGTCGGTTAAGCATCCAACTCAGTTTTAGCTCAGGTCATGCTCTCAGGGTCATGAGACTGAGTGCCGCATAAGGCTCTGTGCTTACTGTGGAGTCTGCTTAAGACTCTCTCTCCCTCTCCCTCTGTCACCCCCCCCGCCCCACACGCTCTCTTTCTCTCTCCCTCTCTCTAAAATAAAGAAATCTTTAAATAAGTAAAATAAATAAAATTAAATTAAGTTCTCCTCTTCCACCCTAGTGGTTTCATCTTCAATACTGTTAGAAAAGTAAAACATCTTTAAAACACATGAAAGGTTTTCATTCTTCAGTCTTCCAACATTCCATTAATCAAGCAATGTCAGTCTCAATATTAGCCTTAAAGAATATTTTTTTTTAAGATTTTATTTATTTGACAGAGAGAGAAAGAGCGAGCACGTGCAAGAGAGCACAAGCAGGGGGGCTGTAGAGGGAGAGGGAGAAGCTGACTCCCCACTGAGCAGGGAGCCTGATGCAGGGCTCGATCCCAGGACCCTGGAATCATGACCTGAACGGTAGGCAGACACTTAACTGACTGAGCCACCCAGGTGCCCCTTAATTAATATATTCTAAATTATACAACAATGACTCTGTCTTGAATCCACAAAATCAAACATCTTTTCTACTTCATCCACAGAAAGTACATTTTACCTCAAACTAATAAAATTCAAGGATCATTTTTTTCTGCTCCCTTTTGCTTTGTAAAGGCCAAACATTTTGTGAATATTTAGATGTTTAGCTCTAAAGTAATACAACTGATTTTTTTTTTTTAACTCAACTAGAACATATGTATCCAAGTGAAAGCTGTCCTTTTATCTCTTTGGAAAGCTATGTGTTTCTTCAGAAGATGTTGACAGTGACAGATGCATTTCTGAAACACTTTAGAAAATGTCTTCAGAGACAAATGGTTTACAATCACCACTTCTTCTAATCTTCACAAAACCCAAAGAAAGGTACTATTACCTCCATTTTGCAAGTGAGTACACGGAGACTTAGAAAAGTTAACTTGCCCACCACTGCACTGAGTAAATGGCAGAGGTAAGACAAGAACCAAAGTCTATCTGACTCTAAAGCTCTGGCTTTTAATTGTTTTGCTGTAAGTATCACTGTCTCAATAGTAAAATAGATGTGATTTGATGATCTCATAGAGTATTTACTTTTTATAAAACTGTTTTAAAATTTATGAGGGTTTAGTTAATTACTGGCACTAGAATGAGATGAAATCCATCTAAGAAAACAGGTGCTCTACAATACATAGAAGACTTTTTAAAATTAAAGTCTTATTCTTCAGCTCTATCATACCATTTCCTCTCAAGTTGGGCTCTTTGCCCAAAAGTACTCTAAAATTATAATTTCCTGCCAAAGAGCTTTAAAGGAAAATAAGCTGAGATTTTTATCCTTCCTTCACCCTTTAGAGTCTTTCATTTTTGTTTTCTAAGAATCTTTTCACTTAACCTCAATTGGAAAGCGACAGGATTCCTTTTAATTTCTTGTAACTAACCTATTCAAAGTTAAGAAATGCTACAACATACTCCCTAGCTTTAAAGACATGTTACTGCATTCACTTTCTTAATAAAGTGAATTATCAAAAAAAAAAAAAAATCCAGAAAATGCAGACAACATAAAACAGCACATTTGAAAATGCTGACATATTCATTTCCTGCTAAATTAAAATTAAAAATAATCTTATAAGAAATATGCAAAGCTATAAATCTCATAACTTTTAATCCAGGTCCTTATAAAGATTTTTAAATACTCAATAACCATACCTAGATTTGGGAACTACAAAACAGAACAGAATCTTTAATTGATTAAAAATAAAAGAGGAAACTTGCCAAGGTCTACCCATGTACCTGCCATACAGAAAAATCTACCATAATTTGTGCCAAAGACACCACCTACACTTTAAAACTAGATTTACTCATATATTTTGTTCCTCACTTGTTTCCCTACATCTCAAAATTTGAAGATAAAATATGAGGATTTAGTCTCTGTACGCTCACAACTCCTCATTTCCATCCCTAGAATACTAGAATTGGATTAATCCCAAACATAAATACATCAATTAAAGGTATACCTACATTAATAAAAGTGTAATTTCAGGGAGACTTTAAACTGAAAATATTACCTTGTGTATCATTCAATGAGTTCTGTACTCTGACTTCTGCTTAATTTGTATAGGCTTTCATAAATAGAGATGGGGGCTGTGGAGACTGGCTGAGTTCAGCTATTTGCACAGATGGACACTATTTTGCTTGGTTTCTCAGTACAGTTTTATTACACAGCAACAGCACATATGAAGCGACCTCTCAGTATTTCCCTGTGGTTCTTTGTAAGCAAATTAGGAGGATTACGACGCTTTATGAAAATATTTTTGCTTTTTTAAATTGGGAGTATTTTTACCTGTTTGGTTTTGGTTTTTTTAGAAATAAAAATAAAATTTTTAAATCTCAACTGTATCTAATAGAAAAAAATGTGATCATTACGTGAAAGATAAATAGTCTAAATATTTAACCCATACAAATTACAAATAAACAACTATAAGTGTAATGTTACTGTATTTGCACAGGAATAACTCCAAGTCACTTTGGTAACAATACCATGAGTCCTCAAAATCTAAGTAATATTCCAAAATGACAGAAATTTTTTTAGCTTGGGAATTCCAGGGGCTTAAGGTAAAATCCTGTTCCTTTTCTGATGCAAAAACTTTGGTTATTTTCATATTAAAACTTAGAAACTCAGGGAAGTTTGGAATAATTTTTTTTCCCCTTCACTGCATATAATGTTCCTCCTCTTAAGTCAAAAGATCATTTCAAGATGTACTATGAACCCAGAAGAGAAAAAGACCTCTGGTAAGCAAAAACTGACACAAAGAGCATGTACTTTACTTTCGGAAAGGAATAGCTACTGTCAGGTCAGGTAATTATTTCTAAGATAAGTAGCAGTTTAGAAAAGGACACAGTAACGAGAATGACAGAAAACAGTAAAAGACAAGACTAGGTTTAGGGAAAAAACAGCCAATGTATACAGCAACAGAGCTTCAAACACATCAAAAAGCACACCTGACTGTTTCTGTGAACAAAAACTATGAACAGTTCAATGAACTGTTTCTATGACTATTTTCATGAACAAGAAAAGCAAGATCATTTGCTTTCCTTATCAGTTTCAGAAGACTGGGTCAAGTGCCTTCATTTTGGAATGATTTCCATCAAAACTGGTTGTATAAAAGTGTTTGTAAAGTATTTTTAAAATATGCTTAAAGTGGTTTACTTCATTTATTTGGAAAATGCATTACATGGTATACCATACTTCCCAATGATGCTAAATATAAAGTTATAACCATATCAGTATTTTGGCAGGCTCTTTGAAATCGCAGGAGTTTTTTGTGAATATTAATTAAAGCTATCTAATCAAATGCTGAGAGTCTATATAAAGGGGGGGAGTGTAGAATCCCATTGTCTTATCATCTGCCTAGTACTTGAATTCTCTTCTATAAGGAATAAAACAAACAGAAACAAAAACAAAACCTTGGAAGTATACAATGAAAAGCAAACTCATAGAAGGAAAATTCATCCTACCGGGAAAAGAAAATCATCAAAATACTTTCTTCTCAAGAGTTTAATTTGTATATTTTTAATTTACCCTGTAATTTTATGAGATTCTATTATTTAATTTGACCCTTATTTCTTAAAATTCTTAGAAATTACATGAACTATAAATTTTATTCAGAGCAATCATTTCTCTATGATCCAAACCTCTCTCTCTGATACAAATTTCACTGATTACTAAAAATGTTTGAATAGCTGATCATTGGAAAATGGCTACTGGATGCCTTTTAACTGCAAGATAACAGACTAATTCACTTATCAGCTTATAGGTGCAACCTAATTAGTAATTAATACAGTAAGTAATTATACTAAAACCAATTCTTTCTAAAGTTACATGACATAGCATCAAATGTAAAGTACCAACCACGTCACTGAGACAAATATCTTACGTTTTTTATTAGAAAGTACAATAAAACTTAACAAGAGAGGCTAATATCAAAACCAAAAAGGGGGCGCCTGGGTGGCTCAGTTGGTTAAGCGACTGCCTTCGGCTCAGGTCATGATCCTGGAGTCCCTGGATCGAGTCCCTGGATCGAGTCCCGCATCGGGCTCCCTGCTCGGCAGGGAGTCTGCTTCTCCCTCTGACCCTCCCCCCTCTCATGTGCTTGCTCTCTCTCATTCTCTCTCTCTCAAATAAATAAATAAAATCTTTAAAAAAAAAAAAAAACCAAAAAGGAATAACATATGGCATTTAAGATCTGGATAGACTTCATTTTGCAATTCATCATACTGTAGTCAGGGCTGGATTTATAAAGCAGCCTCAAGATGCCCTTGAATTTCGTTTGTGCACAGATACACTTTTCTGTATATAAGACAAAGCAGGCTAAAAGGTCTACCTTAAAAAATAAGGCCTGAAATCTAATCTTATCACTAGTGGTGTTTTTTGTCTTGGATTCTTTTATTTTCTGTATCTTTTTTGTTTAAGAAGAAACTAGGTCACCTGAAACATTCAGAGTTGAGAAAGAAGTGACGCTGGATGTTAGGATAACACTGGGTCAAAGGGTAACCAAAATAAGAGAGGGAGAATGTGAAGGTAAAAGTCCACTCCAAATAGTCTCTACCACAGAATTTGTCTATACATGCCCAATTTCTGACTTAAACTTAGAAACATAATAAAGGTATGGTAGAGATATTATCCAGAGGAAGAAGATGTCAGTGCCATCAGATTTTATGACACAGTATCCCATAGCTGGAAAGAATGAGTCAGTTCTCATATCTCTGAAAAAACACTATTTAAAATTAAAGCGGCACTAACCACATTAGCACCCAGGTTAGGGTCCTGAAATACCATTTCTCATAAAAAGAAAGTAGTACTTCTAGTAGAAATGGTTGGTTCCAGATCCAGGACAGGAAATGGACATGATGAGCCCTGAATATCTTATCACAGCAGACAACAAGGAAGCTACAGGTCATGTTGTCCCTGAAGGGACTCCCACTGACCCAAGATGGGGGCCACTTTGAGCTTCAGCAACAGGAACTGCAACGGATTAAAATCGATCAAATATGTTTAAATCCATTAGTTCATAATGGAACTTAAAAAAAAAAAAAAAGAATTGGTCCCCTTTGGAGAAAAATAGGGAACTAATTCATTCTCTTGAAAACAGGTAAAGGGGAAGAATCAAGCATTTATCCTGTCTTTCTTTTATAAATTGTACCACTGGGTAATCAGACAAAAGATGAGGGAGGTGACTATAAAAACATTCCAACTAATAAATGGAAACAAAATGATATATTTAGAATTTCACCATTTTGCAACATCCAAAGAATTAACAGAAATAAGCACTAACCATCAACAGCTGCTAACATCACAAAAAAAAGAGACACAACTATACACTAAGTGACTAATATAGTCTTGCCATACACCACCTGTACCAATGCCTAAGGGATTGAAATTGAGCCTGTCAGTGTCTGGATCCAGTTACCCATTGGCAGAAAATATGGAGGGCAAAAGAACAGTAGAACCGCACCTTGGGTAAGCAATTGGCAAAATCCAGGCTGTGGGAAACTACAAACAGCCTGCATTCTTCAACAGGTAAAAGAAAAGAAAAGGGATGGAGAACTAACGTAAAGATCAAAAGGACATTTCTTATAAAAACTATTTTTTAATTGGCAAGACTAACCTAGAGTGTCTAGCAATGCACATTTAGGTTATTACTTTAAAAGTTGGTATAAGGGTTACTTACGGGGAAAGGCAGCTATGATTGGGATGGAACACAAAGAAGGAAGGGTGGCAGAGTTCTATTTCTTAACCTGACTGGTGATTACAAAGGTGTCTGCCTTAAGGTAATCATTAAGCCATAAGTATGTTTTGTACCGAGGTTTTATTTTGCAATAAAAACATTTTTTAGGGCGCCTGGGTGGCTCAGTTGGTTAAGCGACTGCCTTCGGCTCAGGTCATGATCCTGGAGTCCCGGGATCGAGTCCCGCATCGGGCTCCCTGCTCGGCGGGGAGCCTGCTTCTCCCTCTGACCCTCCCCCCTCTCATGTGCTCTCTCATTCTCTCTCTCAAAAAAATAAATAAAATCTAAAAAAAAAAAAAAAACATTTTTTAATAGCAAGTTATCAGGACACCTGAACATTGCAAACACCTAACAAAGGCTTAGTATGATTCCCATTCTCTAGACTAATGCAGTGAAAATAAGAGGTTAAAAAAAAGAAGTTAGTGTCCATCATTTCCTCCTACCTACTTCCTATTCTAAGGGAACCCCCTAATATCACATTTGGGGCCCAACAGATTCACTTTTCTGGGCGTCGGGAAATTCTAAGAACGAGACTATGAGATACCCAAACCTGTTCCTCTTGCAGTCTTCCTCCAACCCCCAAGTTGCTCAAACACAAAACTTAGGAGCCAGAATTGATTCTTTCTTCCTCAGTTCCCACAGCTAGTCTATCAGCAAGTCCTTCATTTCTAACTGCAAAATATAACTTACATCTGTCCATACTTCTCTCCATCTCCACTGCCTCCATCATCTAACCATGAGCTATTGCCATGACCTCCCAACCTTTCCCCTGCTTTTATTCTTAACCCTCTACAATCTACTCTACCCAAAGCAACCCGAATGATCTTCTAAAAACATAAACTGCTTAAAATTCTGCCTAAAACCATTTAATGACAGCCAGTTGCACTTTCACATCCAAATTCCTTTCCATGGCCTGCATCACTGAATCCCTGCCCATCTCTCTGACCTCATCTCCAACCACTTTCTCCCATTTTACAATCCAGCCACAGTGGCCTCATTTCAATTCCTCCCACACACTATGTTCTTTCCCACCTCCGGGCCTTCTCATAGCTTTCCCTCGGCCTGGAATACTCTTTCCAGCTGCTCACAAGGATAACTTCTCAACCCCATGTCACAGCTTTAGTATTACTAAATAGCTTCTCAGAGAAGCTCTGGCCAACTGCCCTATTAAACAGGTTCTACCATTTTTCTCTATCAGTATCATCCTTCATCAGTGCTACTTCATCCTTCATAGTTCAAGCTCCAACTAGAGTGTACGTTCTATGAGGTCAAAGATCTCAACTGCTTCATTCAACAATGTACACAGCATTTAGCATTTGAAAGGCAGTTAATTAATAATTACTGAATATATGAATAAATGAGCAAAGGAATGAACTCAAGGCTGACATCCAATTTCTGCCATGTTCAATGATCAGTGAGTAAACAAAGGCAATTTTTATCTTTTTTCTTCCAAATTTTTATTTAAATTCTAGTTAGTTAACATAGTGTAATATTGGTTTCAGGAGTAGAATTTAGTGATTCTTCACTTACATACAACACCAGTACTCACCATAACAAGGGCTCTCCTTAATACCTATCACCCATTTAGCCCATCCCCCACGCACCTCCCTCCACCAACCCTCAGTTTGTTCTCTATCGTTAAGAGTCTCTTATGGGGGCGCCTGGGTGGCTCAGTTGGTTAAGCGACTGCCTTCAGCTCAGGTCATGATTCTGGAGTCCCGGGATCGAGTCCCGCATCGGGCTCCCTGCTCGGCAGGGAGTCTGCTTCTCCCTCTCCCACTCCCCGTTTGTGTTCCCTCTCTCGCTGTGTCTTTCTCTGTCAAATAAATAAATAAAATCTTTAAAAAAAAAAAAAGAGTCTCTTATGGTTTAGAAAGCCAGTTTTTAGAAAGGAACAGGAGAATGGGGGCGCCTGGGTGGCTCAGTCATTAAGCGTCTGCCTTCTGCTCAGGTCATGATCCCAGGTTCCTGGGATTGAGCCCCATATCGAGCTCCCTGCTCAGTGGGAAGCCTGCTTCTCCCTCTCCCACTCCCCTTGCTTGTGTTCTCTCTCTCTCTGTCAAATAAATAAATAAAATCTTAAAAAAAAAAAAAAAGAAAGAAAGAAAGAAACAGGAGAATGAGGCAACTCAGCAGACTCAGGAGAGATCATCTGGCTCCAGAGAGAAAGAGTCAAGGAAATTAGCTGCCTATTACCTTTAATTCATGCTTTCCTCAAATATGTAAAAGGTTCACCCAAATTACAAAAATAATTTTAACTTGCATTCCTTTCCAACTATAGGACTCTAGGTCCCATGATTTCAGAAAATCAAAAATCTTAAAAATGGAAAATGATCTGAACACAGAGTAACATTCCATATTTTGAATATAAAACCTACCTCATCCTTGGAATCACATATGCTCAACAATTTCTCCAATTTTCTGAGAGAGAGAGAGAGTGTGTGTGTGTGTGTGTGTGTGTATCTACACCAAGATACTAATATTTGTATCAAGATACCTGGAACTATCTGAAAATGTTCCTCTATTTGACCTCTTTACTAAGATGTCTGATACCATATAAAATTTTTTGTTTCGTTTTGTTTAAAGATTTTATTTATTTATTTGAGAGAGAGAGAGATACAAGAGTGCAGAGGTGGGGGGCAGGGAGAGGGAGAAGCAGACTCCCCCTGAGCAGGGAGCCCAATGCGGGGCTCGATCCCAGGACCCCGGAATCATGACCCGTACCAAATGCAGACACTTAACCAACTGAGCCACCCAGGCGCCCCTGATATCATATAAAATTTATAAACTAATTCAGAACCCACATATACTATCACATGTACACCTATATTAATTACCAGCAATATTAACAGTTTTCTGTAATTCTCATTTTGCTACAAAGTCATTTTGTAAGATATGTCCTTTAATATACTTTTAAGAAGTTCAAGGTAATCTGCACCTTAATATTCATGGCATGAAAACAATGAACTTATTTTTAATATTCATACGTCTATTTACATATTTGTTACTTTCATTTATTCAATTTTAGACTCTATGTGGAAAAAAAATTGTAATAAGACATTTCAAATACAGAATCTGTTCCAAGAGCTAAGAATGGAAATTAGAATAATCCTAACATATGAGGCAATTCAAATAAAATCACAACAAAAAAGAGGCCTGGGACAAATAAAAAAGAAAGTTTCTATCAGATAGTATATTTTCTCTTTAGCAGAAAAACCTAGAGATCTTTGGTACTTAGAAGGGGTGGAGCTGGGAGGGAGTCAGAAGTTGAGGCAATCATAATTAAAGCTTTGCACGGGGTCATTCTACACTAGAAGCCACATGAGCCTTTGCCTCATGGCAACCTTTATGTATTCCATATTCTTTTGTGAACTCTGTCAGACATCATAGATCATCATTTTCCATTTTCCCATACTTCAATCCTATATACTGACCTATATACTGTCCTGATACTGTCAAAATACTGCAGTTTTTAAATAATAGCTTCCTTTCTCCCCTTCACCTCTATCCTATTGTATGTGTAGGCAGTTACACTTACACCCGTCTGGATACCTCTGGCAATGCCATCATCGAGCTTTTAAATATCAGGATACAGTTTGAAATGAAGTCAGTTTCTTGACTGTCACTACTACATATGCCAACAATGTCTTTACAAACTGCAGATCACAACCCGTTAGTAGGTCATGAAAATAATTTGGTGGATCACGACCAGCAGTTTTTCAGTGAAATAGAACATAACAGAAAATAGAAAAATACCAAAAACATCCCACAGAGTCCATTGTGTGAAACTTCTGTTTTAGTTTTGTATGTATTTGGGTCTGTCCTGGGTTTCACCATCAATATTTTATTTTAATTTTTTTGAGAGCCACTAATATATGATGGCCTGAAGTGATGGTACCTTTAGTTCAACACAGACTTCTCTGAAACCAGAAAAATTAAATTCAAAGCACTTTTCCCCCCTTATAATCCAAACAAGAAATACTCAATTTAAACCTTTTACTATTAAAGTTTTATTGATACACACTTCTGGAATGAGCATTTAGATTACTTCAGAAAAACACATTTCAACCTGTGTTTAATACATATTTACCTTTTTCTTTACATTTCTAACAAATTCTTTAGTACTAATACATGCTATATCTCAGTCCGTTAAAGAACAAAAGAAAGGGGCGCCTGGGTGGCTCAGTTGGTTGGGTGTCTGTCTTTGGCTTGGGTCATGGTCCCAGGGTCCTGGGATCAAGATCCACATGGGGCTACCTGCTCAGCTGGGAGCCTGCTTCTCCCTCTGCCCCTCCTCCCTGCTCGTGCTCTCTCTTCCTCTCTAATAAATAAAATCTTAAAAAAAGAACAAAAGATAAATTAATCTTTGCCTCGGATTGACTAAAGAGTGAATTTTTCTCCTGTCTTAATGTGCAACACAAGTTTGTTCACCCAGACCTGCTCCAGATGTTACTGTCAACCTCCCTGTCTTTAGGAAGAGACAATTGAGCAGGCCCATCTCAAGGGCCTAAATCAATTCTAAAGGAGTTGGTCCACCCCCAATTAACAGAGAAAAGCCAAAAGGAGAACAGATATGCTTTAGGGACCAAGTCATTAATGCAAAAAGATGCTCCTCCTATTTGCTTGATTCTTTTCTTGCCCTTTGAAATACTCAGAACCTCCTCCCCTAGCCTGCCTCTAAAGTTGGGAGCTTCCCCCAGGGCCTCCTACTACCTGAGGTTGCTGCCTTTGTTTCGTAACATTCTTCAGGTCATCTTCTCAAAGAAAACTCTAGCTCCCCACTTGTGAATCTCTCCAATAATAAGCACAGAAGAATTCTGATTCCAAGGACACATGAATTAGTAATATAGACATAAAATGAAGCCCACACCTCTTTTCATTGCAAGGTCTTCATGATTTTCGTCATACCCTACTATCTACTTACCTAGTTTGTTGCTTTGTCCCACACAACTCAATTCCAAGAATTGTTTATCTGCAATCCCAATTTCAGGTCTAAGGTCAGGGCTACTGATACTACAGGTTGATATGGGCTTTTCATGCTAGGAATCTGGAAATACCTTCTACTTTACCCATCTATATCCCTGTCCTTTTACTTTTGCTTTTTCATTCCCTAATAATCTATCTTCTGACTGATACTCCATTCACTCATAGCAATACTTTCCCTTAGGAAACAATTGTTTTCTCACCTTCACTTCTCATTGTGTGAACGCACTTTGTAACCCTAACATTTTAACTTGAATCTTCAACTTTACTTCCCCCAACTACCTTTTCACACATAAAAAAAGAAAAAAAAAAAATGCAAAGAATCCAACCATGGCTTAAATCAAAGAACTTTCCTTATCTGTCTCAAGAGTAAATTTCAGGAGCTTACTCCCGTCTTATTATCCTACCAGTGTTTCCACTGTTCCACACCAACTTTTCCTCCAAGTATACCTTAATGAATTTTAAATTTTAAATAACTATTAATCCTATAATCTAACTGAGGAACAAGGCCTGTCTGGTAAAGTCTATCTCTCCAGCAATGATATTCTGTCCTCTCTTTAACAAATATTATCTATATAACTATCTATCTTCAAGCAACCAGAATTTTCATGCTACCCACCACCCACCACAGAGACCCACCTTCCTTTTTATGAATGTTCTACTCGGTGAAGATCTCATGTTTTGATCATTTCCTCTTCTATCTCTTAAAACTTACCTGTTGTGTGGTCATTTTTCTTTCATCTAGCAGTTCCCCTACAAAGAAATCTGAGAAACTCAACTTACCGAAACGCTAATAAGAACCATTTAATGGACTTCCATTCCCAGAGGGACCTCATTTTCATAAGGACTTATGAAGACCTCTGTGACAGACCTATTCAGGAAGCCTGGGGAATCTAGAAGCTATTCTGATACCTCAAGTCAGTGACTATAGGTGAGCACATCTATTGCCCATATTTAACACAGCCTTGTTGGTGAGACCAACTCAGTGATGTGAGGTAAGAATGGCCTCCCAGATCCTCTCGTCATGATTTTCAGATCTAGCTGCTCAGTGGAATCTCCAACTCCCAGAGGAAAAGAATGGCCCCAAAGAGCAAAGGTGGGCACTGACACCCAAGCCTAACATCAGATTTATATGAACAACATGATAAAAATACAAAGACACATAGGGTATGGGAATAACAAATACCCAATTCAGGATAGTGACAATCCTTTGGGGAATAGGGAGGGAATACAACTGAGAAGAGATATACTTAGGAAAATTCAACTGTATTCGCAATATTTTATTTCTTAAGCTGGGTAACGTGATACATAAATACTTATTAAATTAGCCCCCATTATCTCTGGAATATCTAAAATTTTGTAGTTGAAAAAAGAACAATATGAAGATGGCATATACTCAAATGGACATCATACTAGGAATACGGAGAAATACCTTAGGTTAAAAAGCACTCAAATAAGTTACTTTATGAAGCAGGCCTTGAAGAAAGAATAAAACATAGATTACTAGCAAAAAAAGAACACAAACTTCTCTAAAGGAAAAGCGTGAACAAAAGCAAAGGTGGAAGTACCCATGGCCTACAACCTAAATAAAAAACAAAAGGGAAACTTCAGGAAGACAGATTCATGAGAAGAGTAACAAAAGCCTGGGATTAAATCTAAGACCAAGTGATAGGGGTCTTGGGTACTAAGTAGACTACAGTGCCCCAACCCAAAAAAAAAATTTTTTTTTAAAGAAATAGCATGGTGGAAGTGATGTTTTAACAAAACAAAACAGAAGCCATTTTCGAGATGAACAAAGCAAACACTGTCCTAGGGATCATTAGGAGGTTCTGTAGAGCAGCAAAAGGGGAAAAGAAGGAGGTAAGGCACTGAGAACCAGGTCCTAGTGCACTGCCTCTACTCCAAACAGAGCCTTTCTGCTGCTAAAAACTTTTTTAAAACCACTGCACTCAAGTACCTACTTGGAAAGCACTTCTGTAAATCAAGTATGAGGGTCATAAAACCCAGGAATGGGGTAATCGCATCAAAAATGAAAAAGGGAAAAGAAAGTGAATCCAGACTTTTTGATGGAGAATTCAATAGCACTTAGTGACAAACTAGATGGAATAATGAAAGAGTGGATCTGCATGAAAAAATCAAATATACCAACTGAACAGCAGCTGCTGGTCATACAGACTTGAACATCAGCAACATAAATGTGACCATGTAAAAATGTCTGAGCCCTAAGGAAGTGCTACTCAAGGCAGAAAAGCAAAGCGACATTCTTATAGGGAATAGGAAAAGAACAAGCAGAGGGCCCATAGGATTGTACAAAGAAATGACCACCACATATGGAAGCCTAAGAAAGTGAGTTTTTAAAAAGAGGTATCACTGTATACAGTGTTGAGAGGGTGCGCAGCCTTTGCAACCAATCAGACTCGGGGTTCTGGCATCTCCTCCACTTGACCAAATTATTTAACCTCTCTGAGTTTCATTTAATAAGCAAAGAATAAACTAACAACATTTAACATCACTGAACACATTATGGAGCCCTGTGCTAAGTGCTTTACACATGACCTATTTTGATCCTCACAACACACTTTACAAATGAAGAAATTAAATTTAGAGCTAGCATAGTAAGCTGCAGAGCCAGGATTCCTGTTTCTTAGGACAATAAAATACAGGAATGTATGTATGAAGTTCCTGGCAAACAAAATGACCTCAAAAATGGCATCTATATCAATATGGAGAACACAAAACTCACTGTCAGTAATCCCTGTCAAAGACTTCCGTGTAGCAAACTCTTTTAGTGTCCTCAGCTATAAAACAGGATTAATACCTGTGATCCAACCTACTTAATAGGGTTGCTATGATAATATTATGAAAATGAAAATGCTATGAAAAAATTTTACGTGATATTCGAATATATGGGCTTAATGTCACATATCTTGCTTTTCAGAAATGCCTTCCTGGATCAACATAAGTCTTTCTGAAGAGAATTACAAATAAGCCCGTTGGATGTGCAAGCATCACTTTGAAAAGTATAAATGACATGGAATGGTTATATATACCACCCACAACTCCCCCTGAGCCCTCTAGGTTTTCTAGAGTCCCTGCAAGGACAGGGGGTCTCTTACACCTATAAAAAAAAAAAACTCTGATAACTTAGAGCTAATGAACAGTGAGAGCTTCTACTTGAATTTGGAGTTGTTCAGGTTGGCCTTAGCGCATTATCTCAGAGGTGCCCCCTTGCAGTCCTTCCAAAATAGAAAAGGAAAAAAAGCTTCCAATTTTTTGGGTGCCCAGTCAATACTAGGAATTCAACACAAAATACCAGATAAAAATCTATCAAGGGCTCTGTCTGATAGCAGGTCTCTTTTGGAAAGCCCTCCACAACTCCCCCTTTTTTCACCTGAACAGATGGTTTCCAGGCCTCGAGGTTCGCATGTCTAGTCACACAATTCAGAACAGCCTACAAAGTTCCTACCTTTTTAATTATTCCATGTTCCTGAATCTATCAACTTTCATCTAAAGATCTCTAAGTATCAGAACGCGAGAACTCTTTAATCTTCACAACAGCACTCTCTGGGAGAAAGATTAGTACCCTTATTTTATAAATTAAAAATGAAAGAGTGAAATTAAACGCTTTAAACACCACCAGTTAACTGATGTTGATTCATTCTTGGGGAAAAAAAATGCACATTACGAACTTACATCTATGGGGAGCCTTGATTTAGCTTGACCATTTCAAATACTACTTTGAAAGTATCTACTGTGTACTCTTACTCTTCCAATATATTAAAGATTAAATATAAACTAACAGCAAATACCAAAGCATCACTATTTTTATATGCTAGAAGAAAAACAGAAAACTATATGGGGGAGGGGGTTCTAATTTAAGATTCCTACTGTCTTGCATCCATAAATACTTCTGAACTTGAGGGGGGTAAGGGGAGGAACACCTGTCAGTGCAGTATATCTACAAGTTTTACACACTGTGTAGCTATTAATATTGAATTCCTTAAACTGTTAATAAATAACCCGCCTTCTCAAATAAAAGGCAGTATTATGAAAAACATTTGACAAGAACGCCCACATGGCTGTAAGCAGCCTAATTAATTTCCCAGTTTTGCATCTCCAGGCTTCGTGAACTTGCCAGGAGGGAAAGTCTGCCCGGCCCAGGAGTCCGGCCGCGGGGAGCCCGGCGCTGCCCGGCGACTTTCCACGCCACCAGGCCCGCCTCGCGGGAGAGGCGAGGCTCGGCCTCCCCGCGGGCCCCCTCGGCCTGTGGACAGACGCGGCCCGGCACTCGGACCTGCCTCCCGACGCCCAGCGCGTCCGGCCCAGGCCCGGCAGTCGCGGAGGGGGTCGCGGTCCCGCCCGGCCTAGCCGCCGCCGCCCGCGGCCGCCGGCGCCGCCTCCCTCCTTCTCCCGGCTCCCAGCGTTCATTACCTCTTGGGCGCTGGCGGCTGCTCCATGGCTGCCGGGGACAGAAGGAGGGACGTGGTGGGCGGTGAAGGCCGGAGGGAGGAGAGGAGCCGGGGCACCGGCCGGCCGAGCCCCGGGAACCACAGGGGGAAACTCCAGGAACTCGGACCAACTTTCCCGTAACTCCGCGGCGGATCCCCCTCCCTCTCGGGAGTGCGGCTCCTCCCGGCCCGCCCCGCCCCTCGGCCGCCGGCCGCCGGCCGCCGGCCGCCGTCCTGGGAGAGTGGGCGGAGCCAGCCGCGGCACCGGCTTGGTAGGCGGAGCCAGGTCCTGGTTGGGTGGGCGGAGTCGGGGGCGGAGGGAAGCGCCGGCCACAGCGCCGGGAGTGGAAAAAAGGCGCGGAGACTGGAAGAGCTAGAGGCTAAGGCCCAGTCAGGACCCAGAGCCTGTCTATTCTGGCCAGGGGGCACTTTCCTTTGAGCCGGCCAAGAGCTGCCGCCCCACATTTGCCTCCATTGTATTGCCTCAATCCCATTTGACTCATTTCTCTGGATTTCCCAAACATCCCAAGCATCTTGTGCAGCCTTTTGAAGTGTTACTAACTGCCCACGCTTCCCTCTAGTTGTTTATAATTATTGGCTGCTTTACCCCCCGCCATTTGACGTTTGTAGCTACAGCACTAGGGATACTACCGGAAATTCTTGTTTGATGTTGGTTGTGGACAAGCTCCTCACTACATTTCACTGTAATTACGTCTAATTACAAAGAAAATAATTACCGCAGTGAGATCTCTCCGTGCACCAATTTCAGTGCGCTGTGGTCTTGCCACCTGTTCCCTTGGGTAACCTGTAAAACCTATCCCGAATTATGGTGCGTAGAAAAGTACTCAAGAGAAGTTTGTTTTCTTCCTTTTTTTTTTTAAGATTTTATTTATTTATTTGTCAGAGACAGAGCACAAGCAGGGGGAGCGGCAGGCACAGAGAGAAGCAGACTCCCGGCTGAGCGAGGAGCCCGATGCAGGACTCGATCCGAGCACCCTGGGATCATGACCTGAGCCAAAGGTGGACACAATAGACTGAGCCACCCAGACGTCCCTGTTTTCTTCCTTCTTGTCACCCTCTCTCCTCCACCGGTTCCCAAGGCCCTTACCTCATTGTAATTTGATCCCTTCCTGCGTCTTTTTTGTATACCATTTAACCTGAAATTCCATATATAAATATCTTTCTTATGACCATATACAGGTGCTATGTAATGAGTTTGCTTGCTTTCATTAGAAATTATCAAGATGTAGAGTCATAGAGTTTTCTTGAAGATTAGAACAGTCTATGAATAGAATGTTAAATAAAGGAACTTTGTGAACATTAACCCAAATCAGACTTGTCTATTAACAGTTTTCCTCTTTTTTGCATTATTTTTAGTTTCAATATGTAATAAACTTACATGATTTATTTTCAAAACACTATATTCCCCCCTAAATTTAGTTATGTTAAATTTAAGAGCATTCATTGGTGAAACCTGAAGTTAAATTCTGCAAACAAGAGAGAGTATTACAAAATTTTATACTCATTTTCATGTATTAAAGATCCACAGTCTAACAGTTCAGAAGTAACAAGACAACAAAAAACTAAATCATTAAAACGTAAAAGCTAGGAAAAACCTTTGAAATTATTTCATTCTATCCTTCACTCTCATCCTCGTTTCCATGCCCTAGTCTCATCTTCTCATATTTCATCAGAAAAATCTTTCAGAGAACAGCATTTCATCTTCTCTTCTTAAAAAATTGTCATACTTTAAAATGGTCTCCGAGCGGTACCTGCGTGTCTCAGTCGTTAAGCGTCTCCCTTCCGCTCGGGTGGTGGTCTGGGGGTCCTGGGATCCAGCCCCACATCGGGCTCCCTGCTTGGGCGTGGGGGGGGGGGCTTCTTCTCCCACTCCCACTGCTTGTGTTCCCTCTCTCACTGTGTCTCTCTCTGTCAAATAAATAAATAAAATCTTTAAATAAATAAATAAAATGGTCTCTGAATTATGTTACCAATCTTAATCTCCAGAAAGCCTTTCCAAGTCAAACCACTAGTACCACCCCCCGCGCACACACACACACTATCTCTGACATTTAAGTTGTGAAAGAGATGCCTCTCTTCTATGTACCCATAACACACTGTGCTGGCTTTTCTATGATGCTTATTGCACTGAATTGAAGTTCTGGTCATCCTAACCATGAGTCTACTGAGAATTAGACCTTGTCTTTACCCTCTCTATCCTTTTTAAAACAAGTACCTTGGATGTAGTAAGGGTGGATAGCTTCCTTGGCTCCCCAGATTCGCTCTCCATTCCTTCCCATCTGCCTAGTGCCCTAGGGTCTGACCTGTATGGCTGATATCGTTGGGCTCTCAGCTCTCTGGCTTACAATTGGGTCTGATGATAGCGAGACCCAGCAAGAGATCATCTGAGAGAGAAAGGAGTATAAGGCTATTTATTCTCCCCGTTACCTTCCTGTGAGGTCACCTGGGGCCCAGCTCTCCTTTCTTCCCCTCATCCCTTTGGGGCTACGGGTAGTGATTGCTCTGCTATTCCCTGGCTTCCTCCTCTATCCCCTATGTTCCCCTAGACCTCAACCCTCCTCAAATGATCCTAATTTGAGTTTCCTATTAGAATCCTGACTGAGATACCCATAAAGAAGTTTTGTGGAAGGAAGAGGAATAATATCAGAAAATAAATCTCTGAGGCCTTCCCTCAGTTTGCAAAGGAAGAGGGCTAGCAATTGTACATTATCTCACTAAACCCTGAAAACTACCAGGTAAGGTAGCATATCCATGTTATCGGTGAAGAAACTGAAGTTCAAAGGGGTAAAGGGAGCTCCCCCAGCCCAAATAGAATATCTACATTCTAACCCAGGCCTTTCTAACTCCAAAGCCAAGCCTCATCCCACTGTGAGTCAGTCAACAAATGTTTACTGAGTTCTTATGTGTATCAGACACTGTTCTAGGTGCTGGGAATTCCTCAGTGATAAAAACAAATAGACCACAGTTCCTGTCCTCATGAGGTTTATATTCTGGTTGGGGAAACAATAAAATAAATAAGTACCTAATTAATAAGATTAGGTATTGAAAACTGGTAAGGAAGAAAAGTAAAATGGGGAAAAGGGAAATAATGTGGAGGAGAAGGGATGAAATTTAGATAGGGTGGTGGGGGAAGGCATCAGCAAGAGGGTGACTGAAGAAGTCAGGGGAGCACCATGTAGATGGCGAAGGTCAGAGAAACGTGAGGCCAAGGGAAGAGTAAGTGGTAAGGCCTGGAGGCGAGTGTGCCTGGTGTGTTATATTACTAAATAAAAGGAATTGTTTTTCTCCTGAATTACTTAGAAAACAAAACAAAACAAAAAATGCCTCAAGTCTCTATTTTAATTTGTCTGTGGAAAGCCAATCTGAAGATTCCAGGAAGGAAAGCATAGAAATTATCATTCAACCTACAAATAAAAGGCAGAAGCCTTTATGAACAATTGAAAGCTGTAGGAAAATTTGAGATGTAGATAAGGGTCACTCAGCTTCACTTAATTATGAAAGTAGCATCATCTGTTTCTGCGTCCAACCATTCCAATTGAAATGGAGATTAAGGGCACACTTTAATTAAAGAGCTCACCAGAATTCTCAGCTAGGTGTTCTAATAGAAATGTAAGAGAATCTGCAATCTGAGACCCAGTTCCTGGGAATAACAAAACTGCATTTGTGTCACCCAATACATACACCACGGTGTTTTATGAATAGAAAAATATTAACATAAAGATTTTTTCCTTGTTATACTTGTTGCTACGTTTTATTGAAACTGCATTTATGTTACTCTTTATCATTTTTATGTGTATTTGAAAAATAATACTAATTAACAACTGTTAATCTTTTCTACTATTACTGGAAAGAGTTTGGGGCAGAGAGAAAGCTTTGATCAAATATATTACATTATGTAAAGTTTTATTTGTGGGGAAACTTGGAAATATTTCCTTTCCAGAGGCAACTTAACAAAACACTTTCCCTTGATAATGTTTCTCTTTTCTAACCTAATTTTATAGCGAGCTGGAACTAGCATCTTGCAGTTGAATTCAACCACTATCCTCTTTTATCATAGCAATCTTGAATAAGTTTATTTCACTTATTTGTTTCTCTGACCAAACCATAAGCCTCTTGGGAGTAAGGACAGTATCTTATTCGCATACATCATCTCAAAAGTCTGGCATATCAGTTTTAAAACAAGAAGCCTAGAGGTAGGGGTGCCTGGGTGGCTCAGTCATTAAGCATCTGCCTTTGGCTTAGGTCATGGTCCCGGGGTCCTGGGATCGAGTCCCACATCGGGCTCCCTGCTCGGCAGGAAGCCTGCTTCTCCCTCCCCCACTCCCCCTGTTTGTGTTCCTTCTCTCGCTGTGTCTCTCTCTGTCAAATAAATAAATAAAATCTTAAAAAAAAAAAAAAAGAAGAAGACACTTAGAGGTAGGTGTTTCTAGGTTTGATCAATTCTTTCATTTACCTCCGTTTCCTGCTCTGCTGTGCATAGCAGCCTCTCTCCCTTCCCTCAAATGATGGCTACCAAAGTTCCAAGCATCACATGAAGACATGACAATGCCTAGCAGCAGAAGAGGGTTATTTCTTTCTGAATACCACTTTTCAAGATGGTGGAAAAAACCGTTCTAGAAGCCCCTCTGCAGATTTCCCTTCATGTCCTTTTGGCCAGAATTGTGTCACACAACCATTGCTAGCAAAGGAAATGGGACCACAAAAACCAGTTCAGACTAACGGTGATTCAACCCATGGAGCTGAGCTTGTAGCTGAGACTGGGAATGGACTTCCCTAAAGCTTATGGCATGGGAGAAGAACAAAATTGGGATTCTACTATTGAGGGAAAAAATGGAGGAATTGTTAGTAGGCAATAGCCTACAATTTCTGCTTATGTTTATAAGTTCCTAGAACATTATAGTCACTGAATAAATGTTTGTTAAGTGAATGAGTGGATTTCCATGCAACAAAACATCAGGAATTTTAAGAAACATAGATAACTGGGGGCGCCTGGGTGGCTCAGTCGTTAAGCGCCTGCCTTCACTCAGGTCATGATCCCAGGGTCCTGGGGTCGAGTCCCTCATCTGGCTCCCTGCTCGGCGGGAAGCCTGCTTCTCCCTCTCCCACTCCCCCTGCTTGTGTTCCCTCTCTCGCTGTGTCTCTCTCTGTCAAATAAATAAATAAAATCTTAAAAAAAAAAAAAGAAAGAAACATAGATAACTGATAAACTACATATTAAGTGAAAGTTACGTGTGCCATTTGTTATTTTATTTCCTCTCAGTTCCAAATTCATCCTTCATTGCCTGCTCTGTTAAAATGGAGCTAGGTTCTTTAAATCTTTTTCTTTATCAGAGAGAGTAATGTTAAGCTCTGTCAATAGAGAGCCATGGAGAGACACTGCAAAAGAGTTTTCTTCCCTGGTTTGTATGTTTTCCGTTGGCCAACACCAGCACTGGGGACTGCTTCTCTGGATCCTGCAAGATGCACTGCTTCTCCGGTAGTGGGGACTCCTGCAGGGCAAGACAGCAACAACACTCAGTGGTCAACAGTCTCTCTCTCCTCACCCAAACCTGCTTCTCCCTTGAGCAGTTTCGGGGCAGAGTGTCTCCAGTGAGAAAACTCACCATGAGCAGTTTTCCCCAGCCACCTAAGAGAAAGGTTTCTGGAAAGTTCTAGAGGGCAGATTTCCAGCAAGTTGCACCAGCGTGGCAACCACAGTAACTTCTCTGCCGTTCAGTGAGACATAGGTGTGCCCTCTCCAACAAAGTCTATATTTCAACCCCTGGGGACCTTTTTTGGGTGCTGTGTCTCAGCCTCAGGGGTTGTAGTCCTGATTTCTGCCAATCCTATATTCTTTAGAGTTCTCTTTGACTCTTACTAGCCAATCCCTTGTTACTCCAATCCCCTATTATAGTTAATAATTTTTTATATTAAACTTTCTCCATTCAAGTAACCATGTGCTGTCTGTCTCTTGTGGCTTCTGTATCAGGCTGGACCTTGAACCATACGGAGAATGATAGCAAAGAATTTCAGGCCCAACTGTAAACTCAGGGAAAGAAATGATAAAAATCAGATTGGTTCTATTTTCAGTTCAATACATAATTATCCACACCAGCAGTTCTCAAACTTTTTGTTCTTGGGACCACATTACACCCTTAGAAACTATGGAGAACCTCAAAGAACTTTTGCTTATGTGGGTTACATCTATCTATACTAAGAAATTAAAACTCAGAAATTTTTAAAGCACAAGAGTATACAAGTATACATTCCATTAGCCTTCAGAGGAATGACATCATCACACGTCATGTAGCATCTGGAAAATTCTACCATACACTCATGAGAGAATAAAGTGAAAAGGGCAAATAACATTTTAGTACTGTTTTTTAAATAGTTTTAATTTTGTGAACCTCCTGAAGTAGTCTTCAGTATCCCCAGAAGAACCCAGATCACACTTTGAGAAGCCACTGATTTACAGTAATTATATGTAAACACAATAACTAAGACCTATGGGGGAAGAGATATGGAAGATACGGTCCTTGCCATCTAAGGAGCTCAGCGAAAAAAAATGCCTTCCACTTTATAAAATTCACCCTCCTTATAACATCACTTTAAAGGAAAAAGAAAGAAATTTCTGTTATATACAAAGATAAGTTCCAGAACAAGCTGAAGATATCTCAAATCTTCACAGCAATGATTGGTTAAGACACTGAACATGGGGACAGAACTAAGGAAAAGAAGAACCAATGCTAAGAACCTGACAATCTCCATCAGTTAAAGCCTTTCCATGGCTGGCCTTTGTATGTTAATATCAGGAACTTAAGCTCTAGAAACAGATCTGTTCCATGTGTTCATAATTTCTTTTTTATGTTTTTGGGTTTTCTTTTTATTATTATTATTTCTTTCTATACCTGCCTATGTTCTCTGAATAATTTCTAACTTGGTCTTGATTGAATGAAGCAGAAAGAAGATGTGCTTACTTCCAGGCCAGGAAAGCTAAGAAAATAAGAAGTGCCCTAGACATGTAGTGATGACAGCAGTTAACACTGCTGGGAAACTGGACAATGAGACCTAGGGCAACAGGATAAAAAGGGAGATAGATATTGAATAGACAGAGAAGCTGCAGTAAAACTGAGCCATCCTTAAGCCAGTCTTGGCATGTGACACAATCAAATCAAACTCAAATCCAACTCTCATGGAAAGGCTGAGAAAGGAAATATATGGCATATTCACACAGCATAATTTCCTAAAAATCTTTACCCATCTTTCTCCCTTTCTCCCATGTTTTCATGACAGCCATCCATTTTGCTTCTCCCTTGCTCACCATACTCCTACAGTGCTTCTCTCTCTCTCTCTCTCTCTCTCTCTCTCTCTCTCCCCGCATGCTCACACTTCCTCTCTCTTTCTCTTGCAATTTACCTCCCTTTGCTGTTACTTCAGGCCTTTTCCTACCAAGAATAATCTGACCTCCTTCTCTTCAATTCTGTAGCTCTTCTAGCTCTATTTATCTTCGTCAGAACAACATAGTTCTAGGAGACAAGAAATGAAAGATTCTTCCTTAAAAGGGCAGGGGAAGCAAGAGAGAAAAAGACTGTGAATACTCAAACATGAATATTTTTGTTCCTATCAAACATTCTTTCAATCAACATTTTTTTTTATTAAGTTGCCAGGCACAGACAATGAGGTATGACCTCTGCCCCGAAACTATGGGGTTTTCCTATTACAAGCTTCCTTGTGCTCCTTTTTTTGGATTCTTTTCCAAAGGGAGTGATTACTTTACAAAAGGTAATTTTTTGCTTAATGAAGTGATTACTTTACAAAAATTAGCCATGGAAAACCTTTCCATGGTTAATTTCCCTCAAGCATTTAAACTATGATTTCAATTTCAATCTTCACTGAGAAAGAGGGTAAGATGGCTATGGTTTCTAAAATTTTTTTTAAAACAAATAGTCAAAGGCATTAGAAAAAGTTATCTTAAGAGCACCTTATTAATAAGTCACCATTGACAAAGGACCGTTAGATTACCACTTTATATTTAGCCACAAATGAAAGGGAGGGAAAGTAATAGAGAAGCTTCTAGACAGCACAAGTTTATGCCTAGTAAACTGAAATTATTTTTAAAAATGTAAATCAAGAGTGAGAGCATTGAAAACATAGATATACATAACATTAATTTTTATCCACATTAGTTATCTATTGCCGCATAACAAATTGCCCCCCAAAATACCAACTTAAAACAATGCACGTTTATTATTTCCTTTCTATAAGGCAGAAATCTGGGTGCAGCTTAGTAGGGCCCTCCAGTTCAGGGTGTCTCAAAAGACTGTAGTCAGGGTTTGGCCAGGGCTAGTCACCTCTAGATTTAATCTGTAAATTTAATGTAATCCCAATTTTTAAAAAAATCTCAAAAGAACTTTTAATAGGATTTAAAAAGCAAACGGTCAAGTTCAAATAGAAGAGAAATTACATGAAAAGCGCCCATAAGTTTTTGAAAGAAAGAACAATGAAGAGATTTGCCTGCCAAATGGCAAAACACATGATAAAATTGTGGTAACTAGGTACATGAAAAGATGCTCAACATCACTAATCAATCATCAGTAAAATGCACATCAGAATCACAGTGAGATATCACCTCACACCAGTTAGCATGGCTATTATAAAAAAGTCAAGAAATAACAAGTCTTGGCAAGGATAGGGAGAAAAGGGATCCTTTGCCCACTGTTGGTAAGAAGGTAAATTGGTGCAGCCACTATGAAAATAGCACGGAGTTTCCTTAAAATATATTTTTTTAAGATTTTATTTATTTATTTGATTTATTTGTCAGAGAGAGAGAGACAGCACAAGCAGAGGGAATGGCAGGCAGAGGGAGAAGCAGACTCCCTGCTGAGCAGGGAGCCCGATGAGGGACTCCATCCCAGGACTCTGGGATCATGACCTGAGCCGAAGGCAGACACTTAACCATCTGAGCCACCCAGACATCCCGGAAGTTCCTTAAAATATTTTTTTTTAAAACCTGCCATATGATCCAGCAATTTTACTTTTACCTATTTAACCGAAGAAAATGAAAACACTCACTCGAAAAGATATATACACCCCCATGTTCATTGCAACATTATTTATAATAGCCGAGATGTGGAAAAACCTAAGTGTCCACAATGGATGAATGGATAAAGCAAATGTGGTATAAATATAATAGAATATTATTCAGCCATAAAAAAGAATGAAATCTTGCCATTTTCAACAACATGAATGGATCTTGACAGCATTATGCTAAGTAAGATAAGTCAGGCAGAGAAAGACAAATACCATACCGTATGACTTCACTTACATGTGGAATCCAAAACAAAACAAAACAAAAACCAAGCTCATAGATACAGAGAACAGATTGGTGGTTGCCAGAGGTGGGGGTTGGGGGAGGGGGATCAAAGTATACAAACTTTCAGTTATAAAATAAATAAGTCATGGGGATATACAGTGCAGCATGGTGACTATAGTTAATAATACTAAATTGCATATTTGAAAGTTGCTGAGGAAAAATCTTTAAAGTTCTCATCACAAGAAAAGACATTTTGTAATAATGTGTGTAACAGGTAAACTAGACTCACTGCAGTGATCATTTCACAATACATACCAATATCGAATCATTATGTTGTATACCTGAAGCTAATGCAATGTTATATGTCAATTATACTGTAATAAAAGAATTGTGGTAATTAAAACAGTGTGATATTAATTCAGACATAGATAAATTAATGTATGTGATGAATAATGAGCCCAGAACAGAGCCATTTTTATATGGAAATGTTGTTTATGATAAAATGATATTTTACATCACAGGGGAAAGAATGAGTGACTCAATAAACTGTATTGAGACAACTGATTACTTGAAAGGGGAAAAAAAGGAAATAAATATATACATACATACATACATATCATTACATCTCTATTTATATACCCCTGTATCAGGCTTCTTTATATTGCAAGCAATTGAAGACCCAGCCCAAACTGCCTTACATAACAAAGGGCTCATTTAACTGGGTCTCCTAGAGCAGACTGTAGGGTTGCTTCATTTAGTGGCTCCATACTGACATGAAAGACACTGAGGGCTTTTGTTTATTTGTTTTTCAATTTCTTTTTCTGTCTCTGGGTTCCGACTTCTGTAACGTTAGCTTCGTCCTAGGCTAAATGGCTGCCAAAGTTCCCAGCTTCAAATCTACACACCACGTTGCCCAAAAGGAGAAAAAGCACTATCTTTTGGTATCCCCCATCAAAGAGAGAGAAACCTCCTTTCCCAGAAGGCTTCTGCAACTTCCCTTCTTGTCGCATTGGCTCAAGCTGTCAGGTTGACCATTCCCTAACATGCAGTGATTTGGCTTGCACTTGAACAAATGATTGGCTTATCTTACTAAATCAGTGTAGAAAGCTGGACGGAAATTCCCTGTTTCGGTCTAAAATAACAGGGCCCTCTCTTAGAGCTAGGAGTCGTATCCATTTCCACTGTGACTTCCCCAAACGAAAGAAATGCCAATTGCACAAAAGAGGGAAAAAAGAAATAGCTCAATGTCCACTATGATAATATATCAGAATAAATTCCAGATGCATTAAAGATCCAAATGGTTAAAAATAGACAAACAGGATTCTCCACGCTCAAAGAAGTAGAGCAGAATTCCTTACACCTTAAGTGTGGGCTATACATAGTGGCTTCCTTCCAAAGAGTACAGTATAAAAAAGGGGGGAAACAAATTACTTTTCAGTAGAGAAACAGAACCTCAGCCAGGTGATCAAGGTCAACAACAGAGTGATAAGTCGTACTGGTTGTATGTACCCTTGATCTGATGTGATGTGAAGGATACTTTACCTCTGTGGTCTTTCTTCTAAAACCACAAAACCCAGTCTCATTATGAGAAAAACATCAAACAAATCCCAACTGAGGAATATTTTATAAGATATATGACTGGTACTCCTCAAAACTGTTAAGATAATCATCAAAAACAAAGTCTGAGAAAATGTCATAGGACAGATGAGGCTAAGGAGACATAAAAATTAAATGTAATGAGGTATCCTAAATACATTGGGAGTCTTGTAACAGAAAAAAGGACATTAAGTAAAAACTTAAGGAAATCTGAATAAAGGATAAACTTCAATTAATAATAACATCAATATTGGCTCATGAATTGTGACAAACATCCCATGCTAATGTTAAGATGTTAATAACAGGGAGATTGGGTTTGGGGCATACGGGAACTCTGTATTACTTTCACAACTTTTTTATAGATCCAAAATTGTTTATTTTAAAAACATTTTAAAACACATTAAAGACCTCCAAGGTATGTTTTCTTAGAAGAGCACATAAGAGAATAATTTAATATTTTAATTAACAACACAAGAAACAACAGGTGTTGGCAAGGATGCTGAAAAAGGGGAACCCTCCTACACTGTTGGTGGGAATGCAAGCTGGTGCAGCCACTCTGGAGAACAGTATGGAGGTTCCTCAAAAAGTTGAAAATAGAGCTACCCTATGACCCAGCAATTGCACTAGTAGGTACTTACCCGAGGGATACAAAAATACAGATTTGAAGGGGTACATGCACCCCGATGTTATAGCAGCATTATCAACACTAGCCACACTTGAAAAGAGACCAAATGTCCATCAACTGATGAATGGATAAAGAAGATGTGGTATATATATATTTATACAATGGACTATTACTCAGCCATCAAAAATAATCAAATCTTGCCATTTGCAATGACGTGGATGGAGCTGTATTATGCTAAGTGAAATAAGTCAGTCAGAGAAAGACAAATACCACTCATTTGTGGAATTTAAGAAGGAAAACAGATGAACATATGGGAAGGGGAGAAAAAAGAGAGAGGGAAACAAAACATAAAAGACTCTTAATGATAGAGAAAAAACTGAGGTGTGATGGAGGGAGGTGGGTGGGGGGATGGGCTAGATGGGGGATGGGTATTAAGGAGGGCACTTCTGATGAGCACTGGGTGTGGTATGTAAGTGATGAATCACTGAATTCTACTCCAGAAACCAATACTGCACTGTATGTTAACTAAAATTTAAATTTAAAAAAGAAAATATTTGTATAATCACAAGCTAGAAGATCTGATAAGAAAAATGCAAAACTCAGAAAGCAGAAAGGAAAAGCTGACCAGATTTGACTACATAAGAATTGAAAACATTCATAAGAAGAAAGATAATAACCCAAGTGAGTAGATACCTATCAGAATGAAAAAAAGTATCCTCATACATATGAGATGAAGAGTTAATATCTAGAATACAATGAGATATAAAGAAACGAATTAGGATAAGACAATCTAAACAGACAAATCGACCAAACATCTAAATTTACAAAATCACAGAAGAAATTCAAATGGTTAGTAAACATGAAAAGATGCTCAACCCTACAAATAACCAGGAAAATGCAGATAAAGCAACAGTACTGTTTATAAGTCATCCATTTGGGAAAGGAGAAGGAAGGGAGGGGGGAATAGAATGGGAAAGGGAGAACAGCAGTGGAGAGAGGATATGATGGACCTTGAGAGCAACTTCACTTTATCAAAAGTGTAAGATTAAAACATGCACAGCTGCTTCAAGACTTCAGGAAGCCAACGAAAGACAAGCTGTAAACCGTGCTGCAAAGCTTAATACAGAATTTAGTGGGGTAGAACGAAAACAATCACTACCTTTGTTTAGGGAAATATCTTGATAAGCTTCTTTGGGTTGGAAAGGTGGCACCCAAAGACTTGCTCTAAAAGAGACAATACGTAAACAAAGAGAGCTGGAATCAGATTTGGAAATGTACATAAGTTCCAAATGTCTTTGGACTCCAAGGAAAGACTTAGCAAAGCACTAAAATAGAAACAGAATTAGATTTGACCACCATGCCATTGAAATGTATTCGGGAAGACACTAAACAGCGTTAAGGTTAGGCATATTTTAAAAACTTGTGTAGAATTTCATCTTTCCTTAACACTTAAGAGCTGGTAATTAGTAGCTAGTTGATATCAATTCTAAATTTGTGTAGTGATTATTTTTGCAGGAAAAATACAGCTGTGGAGACGTTGAGGCTGTAAACCTTTGTTGTCCACAGCTGGAGGAAGCCTAATTTTTGGCAAGCAGCTATGTCCAAGCTCAACTACTTACCTGAGGGCACCAAATTCTAGGCATAGTGCCCAGAAGGAAATAAATAGCCTCATATGTTTTAATTTATAAAGTCATGGCAAGCATCAAATATATGGATACGGTTCATTTAAATTTACTCCACAAATATAAGAATATTAGCAAGAGAGGATGCCCCTTCAAGCTTCAAGAGGCAATGATAATATTACTAAAAGAAAGTGCTAATGTTTTATAACAGGAATTCACAAATCCATGCAATCATATAGGTTGAAAATATAAATAGATTTGAGAAAGATTTGAGTATTGTTATGGTTATAGTTATCTCTGGTAACACAGACTATGGATACATCATAAGCTTTTTTTCTTTAAGGAGAAAGAAATTTCAGGCATACTCTAAATATTCTGGAAGTGTCATAATGGAAAATAATCACTTTTTCCCACAAAGCCCCATTTTATTATTAAAGACTTCTCCGTGGTCAGTACCATCACGCTTATCACCACCACCATCATCATCAACACAGACCGAACACTTCCTTTATGTTAAAGCTTTACATGAATTTTCTTATTTTTAAGGGTCAGATCTTTTAAGATAAAATGCAAATACCTTCGGATGCTATTACTAGTTAACACAGTAGCAGTGATCAGAAAGCAAGATTCCTTGGGAATAGAAACCAGAATATAAAATCTGGGAGTTAAAGGGAAGGTGGCACAAAAGTTGGAAAGCAAATCCTAATTTTCCTTTCTTCACAATTTTGTGGAGGATGAGAACTATCTGTACTCATAAAGCCAGGACAATTCCAAGATGTTTGTTAGGCTGTATTTTTAATTGGCTCCTTTTTATAAAATGCTTCAGGGATAGTCATCAAGGATAGTCAGGTACAGAGCACTTTCTTAAGGGTTATGATTAAATATTTTTTACTTAGAAAAACATAATCTTCTATCAAGAAAGACTGGGAAATAAACAATAATTAAGGTAGGATAAAAAAAGAAGTAGTATCAATAGGTATACACCCAAAACACAATTGTTTTGAACATTTTGATTAAGCTTTTCATTAAATCTTGCAATTTTCAAGTAACATTATACCATAAGCATTTTCCATGTTATTAAACAGTCTTTGTAATTATCGTTGTAATTGCTACACAGGGCTTCACAATAATTTACATGCTCCATTTTTAAAATTTAGGTTGTATCCAGTTTTTCACAATTATATATATATAATGTTACAATGCCCATTTTTTTTAATTTACGATGAATTTTATTTATTTTTTTAATTTAAATTCAATTAATGAACATGTGGTGTATTATTAGTTTCAGAAGTAGAGGTCAATGATTCATCGGTCTTATATAACACCCAGTGCTCATGACATCACGTGCCCTCCTTAGTGCCCGTCACCCAGTCACCCCATCCCTACCCCCTCCCCTCTAGCAACCCTCAGTATTTTCCCTATGATTTAGAGTCTTTTATGGTTTGTCTCCCTCTCTGGTTTCATCTTGTGTTATTTTTCCCTCCCTTCCCCCATGAGCCTCTGTTTTCATTTCTTAAATTCCACATATGAGTGAGATCATATGGTAATTGTCTTTCGCTCATTGACTTATTTCACTTACATGATGCACATTTTTTTTAAAATATGCAACACTTCACTAATTTGCGTGTCACCCTTGTGCAGGGGCCGTGCTATTCTTCTCTGTATCGTTCCAATTTAGTATATGTGCTGCCAATGCGAACACATTGTTACAATGCACATATTTGTATAGAATTTGTTTTGTGTTTTAGAACTATTTTCTGAGACAATGTTCACAAACAAAATCAATGGGGCAAGAAGTATGAGCAGTTTAAGGCTTTTGGCATATTACTGTCAAAAGACTGCTTTCAAAAAGACATTTTCATATACTCATTTGGAAATATAAATTATTAAAGACTTTTTGGAGAGTAATTTTATAGTATTTTTGAATAAAAATGCATATATACTTTGAACCAGCAATCCCACTTCTAGGGATCTTTCCAACAAAAATAGTTACACATATATTCAAATACGGATGTACAGGGTTTCATTTTAGCATTGTTTAAATTAGGAAGGAAAATGGAAATAACCTAAAGGAAAAGGTCAAATAAATTGTGTTATGGCTATATTTTGGCAAATATAAAGCTGCTAAGAATTAAGTGGTTCTACATTTATTGACACGGAAAGATCTCTTAGAGAGTTGAGTGGAGAACAAAAGCTGATAGATAAATCATCAGAATGATTTCACTTATTAAAAAATAAGTAATTATATATGTTTGAAGATTCATTCAAAAATCAATAGGGATTGATGGTTGTATGACCTTATGAATGGATTTAATACCACTCAACTGTATATTTAAAAATGGCTATGATGGGGGCACCTGGGTGGCTCAGTTGGTTGAGCGTCTGACTCTTGATTTCGGCTCAGGTCAGTTAGGATTTATAACACAGATTTTGCTTAAAGATATTAAGTTAATTACCTAAGACTACACAGCTGGAATGTGTCAGAGCCAAGCATTCAAACCTAAGTTTACTGGATCCAAAGCCCATGTTCTTTCCATCTCACCACTGTGCATTTTTACTCTATTTTAATGCTGATAGGATAAATTACCCCTCACTCCTCAACCTTTTCACCTTTGTCTTTGCTATTACAGTGTGTTCATCATTCCAAATGGACTTTAAAATCACTTTGTCAAATCCCAGAAATCAAACAAATAAGAAAACAGGCTGGAAATGAATCTAAAAACTGACTTAGGGAAATGCTGACGTCTGTAAAATAGTTAACTTTCCTAAAAAGGATATGGTGTGTCCATTGCTATCAATTTTATTCATGTAAGTCTACCTTGTTAACATTATTCACAATCCTTTTGGGTATTCTAGATATTCAATCATTTTATATACAAATATTAATAATATCACTTTCTAACATTTATAGTTCTTATTTCTGTTTTCTGCCTTCTATGTTACAGTAAATTTCCAGAAGAAGGTTCTTAGGGCTTTATTCACCAAAAAGTATGATCATGACAGATTAAAAGATTGTTTTTAAATCACAATAAAGAAGTGTCCTTCTCTGCCTTTGGCTCAGATCATGATCCCAGGGTCCTGGGACAGAGCCCCGCAAAGGCTCCCTGCTCAGCAGGGAGCCTTCTTCTCCCTCTCCCTCCGTCTCTCCCCCTGCTTGTGCTCTCTCGCGCGCTCTCTTTCTCCCTCTCTCTCAAATAAATAAACAAATAAAATCTTTAAAAAACTAGAAGAGTCCTTCTATACTTTTAATTTATCAGATGCCATTCAACTATCACTAAGTGATCATTAAGTGATCTTTTTTCCTCATTATCCTTAATGTATCCTAAAAACTTTCCAAATTTTGAAACACTTAGATTCCTGGATGAATACTATTTGGTCAGTGTGGATTATTATTTTAGTATGTAGTTATAATTGATCTACTAACATTTAAGAATTTAAAAGCCTAAATCTAGGCTTTAAAATTCAAAAAAGATTGTTTCAAATGCACACTACCTGGTTTGTGGGAGCAAAATTCTGCTTACAATTTCTACAAATTCCCAGGGAGGCTTACAATCCCATGGTCTCCTCAGACTTCAAGCTCCTGCTTTCGTTCAGTTGGATCAACTGATGGATGGACCCAGCCTGCTTGTTTCTTGCTCCTTCTGTTCTGGACAATTAACCCAAATGTGGAACTCCACTCATTTCTTATATTTCCACCAAAAACACACTCATACATGGCATGTATATGTAATACACTTAGCTAAAATGGAAGCAATATAAAACCCCAAGTTAGACCTGTGAACCTAAAAGTCTTCTAACAATTTTTGGATCTCTAGTCTCCTGCTTCATTGCTTAGCCCTCTGCTCTCTCCATTTTATTTCCCTGGCCAATTACCCCTCCAACAGATAAAACAAAGCTTTTCTACTTCCTTAAACAAAGAAACTTAGCTCTCTCTAGATCATACCCTGAATCCAAGCTTTGGTGTCACTTTAAATACCTAATCAAATCCATCAAGGTGCTCACCACCCCCCTCAAAAAAAAAAAAAGAAAGAAAGAAAAAATCATTTCATGTATGTTAGTCAGGTATATGGAAGTAACAAACAACTCGAATCTCTGTAGCTTCCAAGAACAAGCATTTATATATTGCTCATGGTTTTTGCCAGTGGCTGCAACTTTGTTCTGTGTGTCATTCTACAAACCAGCCGAAAGGAGCAGCCTCTATTAAGAACATGTCATTCTTATGGTAGAGAAAAAAGCAAACGAGTTGGCAGAAACACAAACTGCCTCTTAAAGTGTCTGCTTAGAAGTAACACATTGTCGCTTCTGCTCATCTTCCATTGACCCAAGTCACATAGCTAAATTAGAAAATGTGGTGACAAATATACTTCATCTACTCTCTTAGAGAGAAGAGAGTAGCTAGAAACATGAACACAATTTAAAACAATGTAAGAAGAGTTACCCTCCTTGTAATTAATTGTAAACAGCAACTTTATCCTTTTCTTTAAACTATATTCATGATTAAGGCAGGCATGTGAGTAGTGGTTCTGGGGCTCATGAGTTGTAAGCATAGGACGGTGCCTATCAGAAAACCTAGAGAGATTTTCTAATATGCATGATGTCCCAACCCCAACCTCCACCATCATCTGATTCATCCCTGGAGGTAGGAGCAGATATGTACATTTTGCAAACGATACTTAAGTGATTTTAACACTTCCTACTCTCAAGCCTTTTGCGGGTTTTGGGGGAATGCTCCTATCATATTTTGTCCACACCATTCCTGGCACTTTAAATACAGTAAGTCCTCCAGTTTCTAACACCATACACAAAAATAAACTCAAAATGGATTAAAGACCTAAATACGAGAACTGAAACCATAAAAATCCTAGAAAAAAACGTAGGCAGTAATTTCTTTGACATCAGCCATAGCAATATTTTTCTAGAAAGGTCTCCTCTGCCAATGGAAACAAAAAAACAAAACAAAACAAAAAACTATTGGGACTACATCAAAATAAAAGGCTTTTATACAGCAAAGGAAACCATCAACAAGCAAAAAGGCAACCTACTGAATGGGAGAAGATATTTGCAAATGATATATACAATAAGGGATTAATACCCAGAATATATAAAGAACTTAGACAACTCAACCCCAAAACAAACAAACAAAAAAGAAACAAATAATCCAATTTTAAAAATGGGCAGGGAACCTGAATAGACATATTTCCAAAGAAGACATGCAGATGGCCAATAGACACATGAAAAGATGTTCAACATCACTAATTATCAGTGAAATGCAAATCAAAACTACAATGAGATTTCACTTTACACCTGTCAGAACGGCTAAAATCAAACAGACAAGAAATAATAAGTGTTGGTGAGGATGTAGAAAAAAAGGAAATCTCCTGCCCCTTTGGTGGGAATGTACATCAGTGCAGCCACTGTGGAAAACAGTATGGGAGGTTCCTCAAAAAATTAAAAATACAAATATCATATGATCCAGTAATTCCACTATCCACTACTGGGTGTTTACCCAAAGAAAACAAGAACATTACTTCAAAAAGATATTTGCAGCCCTATACTTACTGCAGCATTATTCAGAATAGCCAATGTATGGAAGCAACCAAAGTATCCATTGATAGACAAATGAATAAGGAAGATGTGGTACATATACCATATATGTATATGTATATATATATATGTATATATAGTATATCTATGTGGCAAATATATCTATAATATATAGTATACATATTTGTGGTATATATATATGTGAGATATGTATTGTGGAATATTATGTAGCCATAAAAAAGGATGAGATCATGCGATTTGTGACAACATGGATGGACGCAGTGGGTATAAGGCTAAGTGAAATAAGTCAGACTAAGAAAGACAAATTGCATATGACTTCACTCATGTGTGGAATCTAAAACACAAAACAAATAAATAAGTAAACAAAAAGCAGAATCAGACCTATAAATACAGAGAATAAACTGATGGTTGCCAGAGGAAAGGGGAGTTGGGGGGATGAGCAAAATAGGTGAAGAAGAATGGGAGATACAGGCCTCCAGTTATGGAATGAATAAATCACAGGAATAAAAGGCACAGCATAGGGAACAGAGTCAATGATACTGTAACAACATTGTATGGTGACAGATGGTTGCTACACTTGTGGTGAGGATAGCATAACATATAGAGGTGTTGTATCACTACATTGTATAGCTGAAACTAATGTAATGTTGTGTGTCAACTATACTCAATTTAAAAATTGTTTAAATAATAAATACGATGAGTCCTTCAATTAATGTTTCAGTGAGCACATAAAACACATGAACAGGCAATAACATCTGCCTCATATAGTTGGCCAGGACTCTCCTTTTGCCAAGAGAAGGTTTTTACATTATAAAGACTGCAGAAGATTTGCTACTTTTAAAAAAGAAACTACTGTTGAAATTTTTGTAAGAATATATTTTGAAAGCACTCAACCAAGAAGAGTGGAACATGATTTTAGATTGGACTGAATTTGTCAATGTGGATGCACTTATCAGAAGCGCTACATTCGAAGTGCTGGCTCAAGCAGTTGGGTGACTAAATGGGTTGGATAAAGCAAATCAGGCTCCAACACTGGCCCTCATTAAAGAAAATGGAGATGCCAAAAATCCCTTGGCATATATACAGGAAGGAAATTAACGACTCCTTGAGATAGGAATGCTGGAATAGATCCATTATGAGTGTCCTGCTTATATACCCATAAATGTTGCCCGAAGAAGGACTGGAATGACTATCCCTTCCCCAAGGCCTTGAGACCTGCACTGCTGAGGGAAATTCCAGTATCTTTTTTTTTTTTTTTAATGCTTCACTATTTTCTGAATGTTGGAAATTGCTAGTGGGAAATGTTGCAATTCAAATATGTTCTCTAGTTTCACTTGGGAAGGGAGAATCTTGGGACTGCAGAAGTGAGATAGCCTCCATCAACAATCAGAGGCAAAGTGGGCATGATCATCATACACACAGGCACATACCAGGCACAACGAGCAACTCGGTAATCAGAATGATTTCACTTTCAAAGACCTCTGGCTATGTCTCTTTGAGCATAGGGTCCTCGCTAAAGTCTTATTTGACTTGTGTAACCAAAATACCGTGGGTAAGTTGAACAGGGTTATCTGAGCCAAGAAAGTAGAATCATGACTTCTCATCCAATTTCCAGAGCTGAATCCACAGATCCACAGCATCTTGCTTGAAGGGGAGGCTAGTAACCATAACAGCAAAAGTTGATTCTTTGACTATTACCCCTAGATATTCCTAAAGGTAATTTAAGAGGATAACTATGTCCTGGGATGAGAGAAATAATTAAGGCTTTTTGGAAATTTTTAGATACTAGGTCTGAGCTGTTAGTAATTTCTGGCACACAGAAATTCACTGAGACCTACCTATCAGAGTAAGGATATACCTGGGTCAGGTAAAATGAATGAAATTTGACACAAACTCTAAACCCATTCATCCTGTGGATTTTTCTCCAGTTCCTGTGTTGAATAGAATATTCTTTTTTTTAAAAAAGATTTTATTTATTTATTTGAGAGAGAGAGAATGAGAGACAGAGAGCACGAGAGGGAAGGGGATCAGAGGGAGAAGCAGACCCCCCGCTGAGCAGGGAGCCCGATGCGGGACTCAATCCCGGGACTCCAGGATCATGACCTGAGCTGAAGGCAGTCGCTTAACCAACTGAGCCACCCAGGCGCCCTTGAATAGAATATTCTTAACAACTGGCAAAAATCCCCAGATATTTTCCCTATTATGGTAGGAAGAACAAAATGGAAGATACTAGAGTTTCCTCTCCCTAGTAAAATAGTAAATCAAAGGCAATACTATATCCCTGAGGGAATTTCAGATATTAATGCCACTGTTTGTGGCTTACCCAACAGCTGTTTTTACTTGCTCAACACAATGCCTTTTTTATTTTAAAGTTAGAAGACAACCATGTGCCTCAAGGAGACTGAACTCCCCAGTACCCAGGGATGAATTTTAATTAGACTAAACCCAAATCTAAATAATTCCATTCTCCTTGCATTAATTGACTTAAGAATGGGAATATGATGCCATTCTGACCAATGAGATGTGGGGGAAAGCCTGCTAGAAGGTTGAAAGCATCCCCACAGTCTTGACAAATAACAATGGCTGACGTGATTGGATGGTGATCCTAGTTGTAAGTGCTGTTGCACATACATATGGATGGAATACTACAGTCTCGGGCGCTAGAACACAGTGACAGAACTAGGAAATGCTCTTTTCTACCTTCTAAATAATCAGAGTAGACCAGAAGCACTTTGCTTTCACCTGAAAAAAACCAGGAATGGTTGTAGCAGAGCATGGCAGCTGTAATGACTTGAGATTGTCCGTTAGTTTCTTCTGGATCTCCGGACTCGCTCTGATTCCTACCCTTCTGAGACTTGATGATTCCGTTTTTTGTTTTGATTCTGTGGCTACCCCACAGCCCTCTGATAAATTCCTGTCTTTGCTCAGAGTTCATTTTTACTGCTTGCAAAGAGCCCTAATAGATACACCTCCCTATAAAAAAAAATCACAAATATTCTTTACAATTGTTTTTGTTTCCCACTCACTTTTATGATAGATTCATGAATTTTATTTTTATATGTTTACTTGGTTTTGTTGTGTGTCAGCAGGTTTGTTTTTTTTTTTTTTTTTTGGCTGCTACAAATTCTCAACTTTTGTGTTCTTTAGTTTGGCTCTCTCTGCAGGAAAGCCCATGTTGAGAAATTTTTGAGACAGGACATATACATGGTCTGACTCTGAGATCTTTTACATCTGAGAATGCCATTTGTTTGACATTACACATAAATGACAGCCTCCCCACCCTCAAGTTTCTATGGATCTTGTTTTATTGTTTCGTGGGATTTGGTGTTGTACCGAGGTCTGAGGCCAGTGGGATATTTTTTTTTCCACTGAAAATACCATTTTCCTTGTTTATACACTTGCAAGTTCTCTCTTAGTTTCATTATCTCTGCTCCTTTGTTGTTTTTACCTTCGGAATTTCTACAAAGCTTTTCTGGACTCTTGCAGTTGCTACTGACAGAAAATCAAATTTGTTGTCGTGATCAGAGTTTCGTTGTAGAAAACAGAACTCGCTCTAGCCAGGTGAAGACGGGAGATACTTACTCAAGACTCTTAACTTGCTACAGAATGATCAAAAGACTGGTAGTAGCAGGCCGGACTTCCAGAACAACTCCTGAAGCTACATTTAGAATCCGCCTCAGTGAGGCCGCTGCTCTCTTAAATGAAGGCAACGCTGCTCCTATCCTGGTCACCAAAGCTGCCAGACCAGGAAATTGCTGCCATCCTTGCTGATCACATGGAGCTAGGGACTGACTAGACATCAGGGCTTCGGTCCTAGCTGCTGCCAGCGTACCAGAATGCACTGCCACCGTCGTCAGTAAGAGCCAGTCATGATCTTCTCTGAGTCTCCCCCTTTCAAATCTCATTCAGATGCATCTGTTCGGTGGGGACACAGCACATGCAGAACTCAGTGCAAAGGCACCTGAGTCATGTAGGCTTCCGTTTTCTAGCCTCTGGTGTACACGAAGCCATGCTAGCATGAGCTTGGAGTCTTACCACGTGAGCCAGTTTTCAAGATCTGCCACATTAATTTAAAAAATAAAGGGAATTTGTTGCCTGATGTACTTGGGGAGTTGAAGGGGTACGGTTGGCTCTAACCACAACTGGAACCAGAAGTTCAAGCCAGGTTACCAGCATTCTCTCTCTCTTCCTATTTTTCAGTTCTGATTTTATTCATTCAACGAACATACTGAGTACTATGTGCCAGACACTGTTACTAGTGCTGGGGATGCCATAAAGAACAAAACACGTATCAGTCTTTGCCTTCTTGCCTTCCGTCTCTGTTAGTCTTGTCCTCTGGCAGATTCTCTGAAAATGGCAGCAAAACTAACTCCCAGTGGCTTCAAGCTTATAGGTGACTCGAGATATCACAAGGAGAAAGACTTTTCTCCTCCCAGAAAGCATATAAATTCTACCAAAATAGTGATTCTAATTAATATGTGATGCACCTATGACCAGAGTATGGAGGGGGACATATCAAATGCCCACCACATGTTGGTCAGGCTGTTCCAAATTAGAAAAGGTCCCCCCCCATCCCTAAACTACCCAGCATACTATACATACACACACACAACCTTATTTCTGTACATTCAAATTTTTTTTCTAGAGAGAGAGAAAGGTGGGGAGGGGCAGAGGGAGAGAGAAAGAATCTTTTTTTTTTTAAGATTTTTAAAAATTTATTTTATTTGAGAGAGAGAGAGAGAGAGAGAGAGAGAGAGAGAGAGAGAGAGGGTGGGGGAGGGGCAGAGGGAGAGGGACAGAGAAAAGGAGAGAATCCCAAACAGACTCCACACTGAGTGCAGAGCCTGATAACAGGGCTCCATCCCATGACCTGGAGATCATGACCTGAGCCAAAATCAAGAGTCAGACACTCAACCGACTGAGCCACCCAGGCACCCAGAGAGAGAGAATCTTAAGCAGGCTCCACGCCCAGTGGGGAGCCCTACGTGGGGCTCCATCTCACAACCCTGAGATCACGACCTGAGCTAAAATCAAGAGTCAGACCCTTAACCGACTGAGCCCCCCAGGCACTCGTGTCCATTCATTTTAAAAAGTGTCCCTCCTGGGAGACGAACCATGAGAGACGATGGACTCTGAAAAACAAACTGAGGGTTCTAGAGGGGAGGGGGGTGGGGGGATGGGTTAGCCCGGTGATGGGTATTAAAGAGGGCATGTTCTGCATGGAGCACTGGGTGTTATACGCAAACAATGAATCATGGAACACTACATCAAGAACTAATGATGTAATGTATGGTGATTAACATAATAATAAAAAATAAAATAAAAAGTGTCCCTCCCTATGACAACACAAGTTTCTCTTCCATAAATGAATACACACTCTCTTCTTCCCCAAAAGAAGAAATTCCGAAACTCATCCAGTTCCCACATCCTACTCTAAAGACCAGGATTTCAGGTCCAGATGCCTCATCATTTAGCAACCTATGGGTAAATAAGAAATATAACTACCCCCAACATACTCAGGATTTCAATACAGGAGGTAAAATCAGAAACTACAACAAAAACTTTTATTTGAAAATGGGAAACCAGCTTCCAGCCCATACGCTGTGGCATAGACCTACACTGCTGGCGGAAAGAGCAAACACCATGCTCTGGCAGTGGATTTCTTCTGTATCGTCCTCTCTAAGAACCAGTGGCCAAAACCAGAGATCTGGCAGGATCATGATTCGTGAGCCTAAACCCCTAGCCCAGTGGCTTTTTCTCTTTGCCACAGACTTTGATTGTCTGCCCATCCCCCTAGTCCTTGGTTTAACTGTACTCCTCCCAGCTTCTGTCCCTCCAAGTGGCCCAACACCCCAAGACCCATAATATTTCTCTGGATTCCATACAGTGGTTGTCTCTTAGCAGTGGAATTACTCTTGCTTTTGTCGGTCAGAGAAGTAACAGTAGGAAGTGTCTGGTAAGGCCCAGGGGTCAAACTTCTACCCTTGCCAGTCGTAGCTGCCACCATAGTCCTCACCTCCTTGTTTTTACTTCCACTAACTTTAGCTTCAAGTAGAGAATAGTACTCTTAGACTTCTCCAAATGCATATGAGTCGCTGACTCTTGGGTATCTGAGATTGCAGGTTAGAGGCAGAAAGGGCCTCTCAGGGGGCGCCTGAGTGGCTCAGTTGGTTAAGCGACTGCTTTCGGCTCAGGTCATGATCCTGGAGTCCCTGGATCGAGTCCCGCATCGGGCTCCCTGCTCGGCAGGGAGCCTGCTTCTCCCTCTGACCCTCTCCCCTCTCATGTGCTCTCTCTCTCATTCTCTCTGTCTCAAATAAATAAATAAAATCTTTAAAAAAAAAAAAAAAAGAAAGGGCCTCTCAGCAAAGCCAAAAGAGGTCAGAGCTAGCACTTTTTAAAAGAACTACAGGGATCTGAGTATATATATCAGGTAGAAAATTCTATAATTGATCATGTGACAAAGAGCGCTGTCTTTGAGATATAATTTCCATACCATATAATTCACCCGTTTCAAGTATATACATCAACAGCTTTTAGTATATTGACAGAGTTGTACATCCAACACCATAATCAATTTTAGAACACTGTCATTATCCCAGAAAGAAACCCCACTCCCTTACCTCCCGATACTCCCATCCTCCCATCCCTGGAAACTGCTAATCTACTTTCCGTCCCTATAGACTTCTCTGTTGTAGACATTTCATATACATGGAATCATACACTATATGGTCCTTTGTGGTTGACTTCTTTCACCCAGCAAAATATTCTCAAGGTTCATCCATGTTACAGCATGCTTTAGTACTTCACTTCTTTTTATTGCTGAATAATATGTTTAACTCTATGTTTAACTGTTTGATGAAGACTATTTTTTCTTGATATTATTAAAAGCATCAAAAAATCATTAACTAACTCCAATATCTTGACATTTTCTGCAAGCCACTAAAACACTAGCCACAGGAGGCATGTGATCAGATTTCCAAACTACAACAGGTGACAGTCTAATTTGTGCCTACCTCATAACCCAAATGTTTAGTACTCAGGTGGCAACGGAATTCTCATTACACCTCAGCTCAGACAATTCTACATTTTAGACTTGACGCTTGCTATATTCCACTTCCAGTTACCAATCTTTGTCTTATGATTGCAAATGAATAAAAGCTTAGGTCTCATGGGGTACCTGGGAAGTATAGTCAGTTGAAGGACTAAGTCTTGGTTTCAGCTGGGATGGTGGTCTCCAGGTCCTACGATTGAGCCCCATGTCTGCCTCTGCGCTCAGCATGGAGTCTACTTGTCCCTCTCCTTCCCCCACTGGCACACCGCCACTCTCTCAAATAAACAAATAAATCTTTAAAAAAAAAGGTCTCACATAATTGGCAGTTTGATTGTGAAATCCGATTTCAGATACATCTGGATGCAATGGTTCAAAACTATAAGTCAAATGTCATCTCTCTACTTTTCGGCAATCCTTTTCCTACTTTGGCTGAATTCTCAGGTGGTCTTGCTTTACTTGACAGCAGAAGTGCCCCCTGGCAGCTCATGATTTGAGATTCCAAAAGGGACCCATATCAGTCCCTTCATAAAAATGCTAATTGGCCCTACTGAGTTGTGGGGAGGTCAGGGGAGCCCATTCCTATTCCTGGTTCACTTGTTCTATTTCCAGGTCTAAGGGAGAAGGGTGGTCAACATGATTACATACCCATTCTCATGGCAGAGATGGACAGATCATACGATAGATAGCCACTCTAGGTGTGGGGTGAAAGATTTCTAAAAGGAAAAAATAGACCTGGAAGACAAGAAACAACTGTCCAATATACTTTCTATATCTATTATATTCAATTTTATCATTTTCATTTTTATCTCTTTATCAATTTTCTGTATCCTGTGAAATATTTTTCAAATTTGCCCCATACATGATTTATTTGGTTCTCTGAAAGACTGAGTCTGTAATCAGCCTCCTGGGCTTTGGGTTTCTGTGTAGTTTTTAGAATATCATTCATGTTTGTAAAATATGTATTATGGATCTATTCTTCCCAGGATTTTATGCTAGGACAAGGACCCTGTCTTCCGAGGAATTTTTGTATCCTAAAGGAGGACACGAACAGAAAATGACAATAAAGTGACATAATTAAAGTAAGCTCAGGGTGCTTGGGTGTGCCTAGCACAGACACCCAACACAGCCTGGGAGGATTCCTAAGCATTCTAAAGGAGACAGTGTCTTTAAAGAATGAGTGTTCATTGGATAGGGAGTGGGGACCAAAAAAATGAAGGGAATTTCAGGTCAAGGCACAGTGTGTGCAAAGGCGTGAAGATGCAAAAGGGCATGTTGTGAGGGAGGAACACGGATTAGTTCAGTGCAATCAGTACATGCAGGGCAAGGTGAGTGGTCAGAATGAGGCTGGTGAGATACCTAGGGGCCAGGTCATAAATCGCACTGCAGCTGTGTGCCTGGGGGGTTGGATTTTGTCCTGGAGGTAATGGAAGGGTTTAAACAGGAGTGTGTCATGATGCGAGTTGCATTTTAGAAAGACAATTCTAATGGTAATGTGGAGGGTGCCCTGCAGAATACAAATTGTTCAAGAGGTTACTGCAACCACAATAATGAGAGATGGTAAGGGTCTCAGTCACGGGTGTGTGGCAGGTATGGGACCTCCACAGAAGAAGAAGAAGAAGAAATCAGAGCCAAGAGATGGAGGGAGCGAGAAAGTGATGGGTAGCCTCCAGCTCCACCTCATCCTTAGACTTTGTAACTAATATGAACCAACAAGCTACCTTTGGAGTTAAGCTCATTTATGTTGGTTTTCCAGACTTTAAACTAAAAGAGTCCTGACATTTAATAACAAATCAAATCATCAGTCTATCTCTACATCTATCAATTAATGTGGTGTTTACTTTAAGAAGATAGTTTATAAATTGACTTGTCTGATTCTTCTCTTTATCTTTTTCTCCTCTCCTAGGAGTTTTCGTCCTTTCCTTCAGATGCGAAAAGAGCCAGAGGGTGGAAAAAACTTTGTAGGGGTGATTCTCACAGTTTATTTTTGTTGTGTTTCTCTCAAATCTCCTTACATGTTTATGTTAGATACTACTGTGGGTCTCATGTTATCCACAAAATCTTAAAAGGGATTATTAGCATAGCTGTGGCTTTCTCTCTTTAAAATAAACCCCATCTTACTTGGAATTTGTATTCCTCAAGGGATCGTCTTTTTCCAGATACACAATACTAAATATTTTAATCAAATATGTGATCAGAAATATTTTCCATTTTACTTCTTTTATTTATTTAATGGACTCATGTTACCCATGCTTTTTGGAAGAGAATTATTTGGAATAACAGTTCAGCTTTTATATTCCAAAATATGAGAAACTAATTTCTTGCTTCTGGGACATATAAAATATCAGTCTAATTGTACATTGTTTGGTATAGTCATGTATGGTTTGAGAATGGATTTTAAATTATATATACTAAAATTAAATTAATTGTTTTCTTTGGTAGTTCTCTATCATAGTTAAGGGATTGGGTTCTAGAGTATGTCTTGAACAGGGTATATAGATCATTTTAGAATTCTCCCACTACTTCATTTCTCCTCTTCTCTCATTCCCTAATGTGGTCAGATAGTCCCACATGTCTGCATCCTTGCATCCCAGGGCACCAAGCTTAGGGAGAGATTCCAGCCTTCACCACATGCTCAGAAAAGCTCCTAGGTTGCAGCTGAGGCTGGTACAGTGCCAGGCATTATCTCTATTCTCACTGCTGGGCTCTGATCTTTCTGCCTGAACCTCAGTCTGCCTTTTTTTTATTGCTTTTTTCCCTTCCCAGATTTGCATACCTCCTGGTTCTTATCCTCCCTCTGGGCTCTAGTGTCCTCCTGGCTCTGTTTCATGGCTGGTCCTGACTTCCCTTGCTAATGCACATTCTGGCTTCTATTGATTCACAGGTTGTTGACCCCTGACTGATTTTTTTTTCTTTCCAAGTCTTGCAGCCAGCCACACTCATTGCGGTTCACAATCCTGGTGTAGATTTATCACATCTGCCGCCAATGCTTACAGACAATCAAGTGGGAAATCTCAGGCAGAAAATCAGGAACCAAGAAAGACACATTCTACTGAAACTGACTCAAAAAGAAATAGAAATTTGGAAGAGAATTATGACAAGTGAGGAGATCAAATCAGTAACCCCCCAAAATGTCCACAAAGTAGAACCAAGGCCCAGATATCTTCACCACTGAATTCTACAAAACATTCAGTGAAGAATAAATCCAAATTCTTCACAAATTCTTCCAAAAAGCTAAAGAGGAAGAACACTTCCGAAATCATTCCATGAGGTCAATACTACCCTGACACGAAAAGCAAACAAACACATGAAAAGAAAACTATAGAACAGTATCTCTTATAAATATGGAGGAAACTAGGCAAGAAAAAGAAATAAAGGCATCCAGATTGGAGAAGAATAAATAAAACGATATTCACAGGTGACATACTCTTGTATATAGAAAATCTTAAGGAACCCACTAAAAAATTATTAGAACTAGTGAATGAATTCATCCATCAAGGTTGCAAGATACCAAATCAACTGTATCTCTATACTTGCAATGACCAACCTAAAAATGAAAATAAGAAAACAATCTATTTATGATAGCATCTAAAGAATAACATGCTTAAGAATACTTTTAACAAAGAAGTACAAAACTAATACTCTGAAAACTAAAAATATTCTTGAAAGAAATTAAATAAAAGCTAAATAAATGGGAAAACATTCCCATGTCCATAAATCAGGAAACATTGTTAAGATGTAAATAGTCCCCAAACTGATCTACAGGTTCGATGCAATTCCTAACAGAATTCCAGATGACTTCTTTTTGCAAGTTGATATGATGATTATAAAATTCAAATAGAGTTGCAAGGGACCCAGAATAGCCAAAGTAATTCTGAAAAGGAAAAATAAAGTAGGACTTACATTCTCAATTTCAAGACTTACTACAAAGCAACAGTAATCAAGGTAATGTGGTATGGTCACAAAGTAGACATAAATCAAGGGAATAGAGTTGAGAGTCCAGAAATAAATGCATACATCTATAGTCGACTGATTTTCAACAAGGTTGCCAAAACCATTCAATGGGGAAGAATAGTCTTTTCAACAAATGGTGCTGGGGACACCCGGATAGCCACATGCAAAAAAATGAAGATGGATCCTTATTTTATGACATATATAAAAATTAACCCAAGATGGATCAAAGAGAAACATAAGAGCAAAAACTATAAACTCTTAGAAGAAAACATATGGGCATATCTTCACAACCTTAGATTTGGCAATGGTTTCTTAGATATGATGTCAAAAGCAAGAGCAACAAAAACAACAAAATAGGTAAACTGCACATCATCAAATTTAAAAACTTTTGTGTTATGGGACTTATACCTAAAATATGTAATGAACTCTTACAAGTCAATAATAAAACCGCAAAATTGGGCAGAGAATCTGAATAGACATTTAGGCAAAGAAAACATACAAATGGCGAATAAGCACACAAGAAGATCCTCAACATCATTATGATCAGGGAAATACAAATCAAAGCCACAATGAGATACCACTTCACACCCACTAGGATGGCTAGAATCAAAGTCAGATAAGAACAAGCTTGGCAAGTACATAAAAATAAAAAAGCCTTTGGACACTGCTAGTGCGAATGGAAAATGGCACAATCACTTTGGAAAACAGTCTGGCGCTTCCTCAAAAGATTAAACATAAGATTACCACATGACATGGCAATTCCACTCCTAAGTATGTGTAATGAAAACATACATCCACAGAGAAAATTGTCCATAAATGTTATAGCAGCATAATTCTTAACAGCCAGAAGTGGAAACAATCCAAATGTCTGTCGAATGATTAGCAGATAAATAAAATGTGGTATATCCATGCAATGGAATACTATTGGTTGTAAAAAGGAACAAAGTACTATACATTGCTATAACATAGCTGAACCTAGAAAGCATTATACTAAGTGAAAGAAATAAGTCACAAAAGACCACATACTATATGACTCTATCTATATGAAAGCCTAGAATAGAGAAATCTAGAGAAACAAAAAGTACATTAGTGGTTGCTTATGGCAGGAAGTGGCATAAAGAGTGTATTATATGGTATGTGAATTATATCTTAATATAACTGTTAAAGAAAAACAAACAAACAATAACCAAATCCACTCAAAGATTGTGTTCAATGACTTCAAAACACTAAAAAGCTTTGAGCATCTACTACAGATTCCTGAAGGTTTAGCTTCATAGATTTGTTTATTTTGCAATTAATGAAGGTTAAAGAAGCATTCTAAATTGTCACTTGCAAGCTTAGAGCTTCTAGTTGTAACTCTAAGCGCAAGTACACCACCATTGTGTCTTTCAAAGGAGAATTTATTTGCCTTATTAACAAATCAAGAGTACTGGGTTTCCATCAAAGAGAGCAGAGTAAAGGAAAAAGATTAAATGTTTCATTTGCTCAGATTGTTTAGAGAAGTATGCTAGAGAATAATAGATGGGTTTAAACTTCTTTTAGAGTTACTAGCATTTCAAGTTCTTAAAAAAGGAATAATGCACTAAAGTCCATTTAAAACTTGTAAGACTGACATCAATGACCATAAAGTAGAGGCTACATGAGTATTTCAAACTAAAATTCATTATTATCAACTACTGGCTATAAGCAATGAAACTAAACACAGAGTTAACGAGTTAGGAATGAAAGGGAAAAAATATATAAAGCCTAGGGAAGGAGCTGTAACAATATTTGGATGAGAGGACAATGACAGAATTAATTAGGAGACAAATCTAGAGAAAAGAGAAAAGGAAAAGGAAATGAAGTCCTGTGGGAACTCTTTCAATGGGTGCTGGAAAACATGATGGGTTTTTTTTTTTTTAAAGATTTTATTTATTTGAGAGAGAGAGAGAGCATGGGGGGGGGGGGTCGTAGGAGAGGGAGAGAGAGACTCTAAAGCAGACTCCCTGCCAAGAGCAGAGCCATCTCACGATCCTGAGAGCATGACCTGAGCCAAAACCAAGAGTGGGTCGCTTAATTGACTGAGGCATGCAGGTGCCCGAAAACATGGTGATTTTGATCAGATCATTTTTAACTAATTTTGCCACATGTTTATCAATAGCTGAATGTGCACGTGGACATCAATTTTTATTATATAGCAAAATAATTTTTAAAATTAATAAGGTAGGCCTGGTGATTTTTTTACTGCTCTCTTGTACCTGTTTCCTATGTTAGCAAAAAAGACTGAAAACTGAGGTGTGGACTTAATTATTATTTGCCCGGTCTGAAGGAATATGGGAGGGGATCAAGCCTCTAAAAGAGAGATATCTACACATTAGTAGAATCGTGAATTAAAATTAGGATTATTGGGGCACCTGGGTGGCTCAGTCAGTTAAGCTTCCAACTCTTGATTTCGGCTCAGGTCATGATCTCAGGGTTGTGGGATTGAGCCCTGCATCGGGCTCCACGCTGGGCATGGAGCCTGCTTGGGATTCTCTCTCTCCCTCTCCCTCCGCTCCTCCCCCTCCTCCTCCCAGCTTGCACACACGCACTCGCTGTCTCAAAAGAAAGAAGAAAGAAAGAAAGAAAGAAAGAAAGAAAGAAAGAAAGAAAGAAAG